>NC_057808.1:38199859-38281564 GCF_018294505.1 Triticum aestivum | reverse complement strand
CTGCCCAAGGTGATTTCCTTCTTTGCCGATCTCGATTGTGGTTTTTCATCTAAGTATGTGGTGATTTTTTTAGAAAAGGAAGTATGTGGTGATTAATAATGCAAAATTTTATTAGCTTCGGTGCCATGCTATACATAGTGGTTTAAATAACTTGTGTTTCTTATACTGAAAAGTAATTCAGAATTTGTTTATGTTTCAATTAGAGCCCTGATGCAGACAAGGATTGTGTGGTTGTACATGTCACTCGCTATGAGGTGGACGACCTGAATATACGCACTTGGAAAACAGAGTTCTTAGGCTATTGGATCCTGGAAACCATTTGCAGTTATACCAATGAAGAGTTGTATTCCAGCCTCACTATTGTCAGGCGTGTTGTCCAGGCTGTACTGAAGCACAAGAAATTCAAATCTACTCCTTCGTTTGTGAGGCATACTGTTCTTGTCAAGCTTACGCAGGAAGATGATGTGGCATGCCTCCACAAACAAGTTTATCAGTGGCAAGACCACAAGGTTGTCTTCATGAAGGTTCACAGGATTGAGCTGCTGCGGGACGTCCTCGATGATGTTCATGGCAAGGTCCGTCTTGTGTCCAGCCCAAATTAGATTGAGGCATGAAATAGTTGCCCCAGCTAGTGTTTAATAGTAGTTTGGATTGTGTCTAATTATCCGAACCTTGCCTGTTATCGACCCCTCAGGGGCTCGTACTCTGTTTGAATCCGTCTATGGGAACTGCTTCTACTTTTGTGTGCCCATGAATCATGTGAGAACCATCGTAATTGTTGCCGAAACAGATGCGTCCTCACTAGTTTTTTCATGAATATGGCATGGTAAGACATAAGTTGTCATGGTTTATCATACGAGCAGTGTGTGTTTTGATGAAATAGAGCACTCGTTCGAGAACCGTGCACCGACGTATACATAAGTACTTGTAAACACTGTTGGTCCTACCCCACTTGTAAGCAGTTGTGCAAAACACGGCACATTGGCTCAGCTCGCTTCAACACTAGGCTATCGACCAGCTAACAATTAACAATCTGCTGTCTGAGATATAATCAACTATGTATCTTGCTACAGTGGTTCATGCAGTTAATTGAGGCCACAATGTAATAAATTCCAAATGTTCACACGCTAGTCCAGCGCTCATGTGGAACACTCACATTAAACTCGTCTTCATAAAAAACTTGAAAAGCATAAGTTAAGAAATTTTATACATCTCAATGATTCATATAACATAACAAACATATACTAGTTCACAGCAACAGACAAAGTTGTGAGAAGGTTTACAAATCAGGAAAAAACAAGCAAGCCTTCTCTGAGCAAAGGGCCTCCCGGCAGGCTTAAATTTCCTGGAGTTCACTCTGGTTTTTTCTTGTTGCCACCATTCAGGGTTAGGTTCTCTCATTCCATAATAACCAATTATAATTGTGGTCTCAGCTGGAATGCTGAACTGAACCATGCAGTGTACTGACCAGCTGAAATGCTTGTGCATTCCACTAAATTTAAGCACCGCTATTTGCATAAATAAGCAGACCACAATGCCTCTTGTCCGCGCACCTGTCCAAAAAACAGCCGTGCAGCCGTGCCAGCTAGTCCTCGGTCCATGGATGAACTGGTAGAAAGTGCATTCCGGACTAGGATGCAGTTGTTTTCGCTCGTCCCTGTACTGCAATCAAGAAGTAAAACATATGAATCAGCTTCTTTCAGATTGTGTTGGTAATTCTACCTTAGTTACTAGTACCAATGTAGGGATACCTTGAAGATGGGAGGTTAGACGACGGCAATGAGGGATAGCCATCTCATTTTGCGCAGTTGTACTAAAACTAAGGTGTGTGCTTTTGATTGCGCGGATAGAAACGATACGGAGACAGACATCCCTTTTTGCGCAAATAAGAAATACGGTTATTTAAACAGTGACAGGTATTACTACTTTCCCCTGTTTCCTCTTAGAACCAAGTCCTAGATTCATGCTACAGCTTTCCCACTTTCTTCCCTGTTTGAACCAACGCTTTGAGTCGACTGTATGAACTAGCTTTACTTCTAATAATAGTAGAAGTCTAGGTGGCTTTGGAACAGCGGACGGAAGTAGAAAAGGATCCACACGAAGGGAGCTGGGGCAGTAGAGCAAGGCTGGTTTTGAAGGAATATATACCTGAGGGTCGTCGGCATGT
Source organism: Triticum aestivum (assembly GCF_018294505.1). Taxonomy (NCBI): domain Eukaryota; kingdom Viridiplantae; phylum Streptophyta; class Magnoliopsida; order Poales; family Poaceae; genus Triticum; species Triticum aestivum. Next base: position 38,279,397 of record NC_057808.1, on the reverse strand, counting down.
GGCAAAGACGGCATCGAGAGGCTGCATCTTGGCCACAATACCACAGGGAGGAAGAAGGGGTCGGAGGCCCTCCCGAGCCGGCGCTCTCTCGGAGAGAAGGGCACGGCCGCCGATCGGGACGCGCGGGCAGCCGTTGGTCTCCTCCCTCACCGCCGACGACAGCATGAAGGATGCGCCTACACCCCTGCCCCGGTCGAGGTTGTCCGGCTGGATTTGTGACCAGCCGTGAGCTAAGAGAGAGTGTGGCCGCCTATGTGTTGCTTAGATCTGGAGAGCATGAGAGAGTGAACGAGAGGAACCCTAGTAAAGCAAGCGCTAAGGCTCCTGCTTTTATATATAGTGGGGTGATTTTGTTGTACCAGCTTCAAAAAAATGCGCTCCTACGTGTACCCGCGAGTGGGTGTGAGAGAACTAGTGCGTGCGTGCATCACTTCTCTTCGTGAGAGTACAATATACTATGCCCAAAGAACGTTCGCCGCAAGAGTAATAGTATAAGTGTGTGACGTGTGAGCTAAAATAAAATGTGCGTGCCGTCTTTTGTTTTTAGAAGTTCTGAGGGTAGGGTGTGAAGAGCACATATGTGCGTGACGTCTACCTGCAGATAGACGGTGGGTGCGACGTGCGAGTCTACGAGAGGACTCGGGAGAGTCGTGACTTGTGAGGGTGCGTGTACGTGAGAGAGAGGGGGGCACGTATCAATGCAATGCATGTGTCCGTAAATCATTATCCGACAAACGTTCGCCACAAGCCTTTTCCTGACGAACGCCGTAAGAACCGTTAGATCGGCATCCGACAGTGTCAGTTTTGCCATGTCATTTAACAGAACAGCCACCCCTCCTACACACAAATCTTCCATGTGAGTGTTAGCAACTGCCGTATGCTCCTTCCATTCCGAAATTCAGTGCATATAGCATTATTGAAAATTCGAACCTCGCAAACTTTTACCGATTTTTCGTGTACCAAATTGCACATGTAGAATACCATGTATATATCATTTCATTCATCTTCGAGAGGTAACTATAAAGATGGGTGAGGAGTCTACAAAGAAAGACCATCGTATCACCCGCAGCAATTTCAAGCATCCTTTAGTGTCGAGGAATATCATAGGAACTCTATATGATATGATTTTTATAGGATTTTTTCCTTTAGAGCCAATTGGTTCATAGGAATAGATTCATATACTCCACATTTCAAAGGAAATAAACATGATATCATTTCTATAGCTTTAGAGCCACTTGGTTCATATGAATGGATTCCTTACTCCCTTAATTTCAAAGGAAAATAAACATTAGCGTATATTCAATAGAAAAGTTCCTATGATATGAACCAAATTACATCTCTTTTCTAATCCCTCCTCATAGGAATTGAGATACATGTCATCTCTAGATTCAATATAAAAGTTCCTATGATGTGAACCAAATGAAATCTCTTTTCCAATCCCTACTCATAGGAATTGAGATGCTCCATGTCATCTCTTTCCCTACAACTTCCATGTATACATCTTCTATTCCTAAAAAGATAGTACAACCCACTAGTAGCTTTTTTCCAAAACATGCAACTATGGCACAAGAACTATATAGTGTGCCAATAACTTTGAAAGATGGTCGCTGGATGAAGCTAACCCGACAGTGCAGAGATAGGCAAATTTGAGCACTACTGGTCGTTGGATATCATCAACATTCCACCAGATCTGCCACATGTACAATTTAGAAGACTCCATGGTTGAACTTAACCATAATGCACAAACCTCAAAACACAAGCACTTCTCCTTTGTTCTAGAATCTTCTGTATCATAATTGATTATTTTTTTCTAAATGAATTGCCATTATTTGTTTTTTACTTTATGATTTACAATGCACAACCCCATGAATCTTAACATTTTTATAAAACTAATTGATTTTGAATGAGATGAACTATAAGAACTAAACAAACATCTACATCATGCATATATGACTCAAAGCTTTACATGCTATAGTGTGTATTTATTCGTAATTTGGTTTCGAAATCCCATGCGTTCAATACATGTGTACCTTACTAGTTTTGAGTAGAGTAGCAAATTTCACGCGGCCCTGGGTATATCAAAATGCCGGGCCCATGCATCATTGCCTTTCGGTCGAACCTACGTCCACAATTTTTTGTACGTACTATATCTCCACTGGTCCCCGAACCCAAAATGCTGCCTCGTTCCCGTAAAACCAAGAGGCCCACACATATTTAAGGCGTCGACTCGAACCCGTTTACTACGACGTGGCCCCGCATGCCATAGTACTCCTACAAACCCTACCTCCACACTCATCATCGGTTTTCTTCAAGAGGACGAGGGAGAAGCCGATTTGTAGTGGAGGCGCTTTCAAAAAAAGGATCTGTAGTGGAGACCCCTACCCTAGGGTGCCCTAGGTAGCTGTCGCACGCATCATTGTTTTCTCTTTTCTTTATGCTCTTGCGCCCTAGAGTGAAATGATGGTTGCTTCGTCCGTCCAGATTAATGCGGGAAAGGTGGGGCTTTGTGATTTGACCCCTCATCGCTCATTTTCTACTACTGCGGCGCTACGACCGGGGTGCCTCCCATTCCAACCGCTGCTCTGAACTCTAATTTGGTGCATCGCACGTGGAACAAGACGGTGGATGAGCCACATGTCGGCCAAAGGGGTCCTGTTAAGTGTGTCGCCATTTCGTGTGCAGACTGGCCCTGCTTGAGTTGCTACGCCAACACGACAGGAGCAGCCTACCACTTGGTTTTGCTCCTTGGTGAATCCCGACTATATTGATCTAAAAAGATACGTGCTGAACTACCCTCTCCGTCTCGGTTTTTTATTTTTAGGCGTCTCGGTTTATAGGGCCTACACGTAGTTCTAGGTCATCCGTTTGACTAACTAAATATGAGTTACTATGTCACAAAAAGTATATCATTGGATTCTTAAGCGGATGTAGTTGTATTTCAAAGTCGAGGGCGGGGCTTTTCCTGCGCGGTAGGCGGGGCAGTTCCGCCTAGTCGGTTCGACAGAGACACGAGAAGACGAGGGAGTACGCTGCTGCAAACGTAGGGCTGTGTGATTTAACAGCGAATTACTGCTGGACAGGTGGGGCCCCGTGATTTGACTTGCCAGTATCATTTTAACTACGGCGCTACGACCGACGTGAGTCTCCCGATTCCTGACCACCTCCATACAGGTGCCTCTCCCAATGCTCCACCATGTAGTAGAGGCTGGCTCTTGCATGAGAGCCCACTTCTCCACTTTTTCCTTTCCTCTCTTTCCTCCACATATGCAAAAATGCCATGTAAAGCGCACTATTGTACTTACTTTTACTTGCTCCTACAGGTGCTTAAGCTTGCCACATACGCATAAAGTCTGATGTGGCAAGTTAATCAAGAAGAGAGAGACTAGTTTGGTGACCCAAGGAAGAAACAGTGCTAAGCGCGTGTACCTAGGTGAAAAGACAATTTTGAGTCTATAGCTAATTAAATGAAGCAAACTTAGCAACACCATTTCATTGGAAGAGGTCACTCCTTGGCAAATGCAATAAATACTAGTACTCCCTGTGTCCCATAATATAAGAACGTTTTTGGCACTACACTAGTGTCAAAAACGTTCTTATATTATGGGACGGAGGGAGTACGAAGAAAGAGATAGAGAGGAGTAAAAAATACACTTATAGCCAACCTTATAGCCAACCTTGTTGTAGTATGAGTGACTAAGTGATGACTATGTATGACATGCCAACATCAGATAGCCTAACGCACCGTGTTAAATCTCCAAGGGCGCGACCGCGCGAGCGACGCGACGGTCGTGGTAGGCGCGACCATGATACGGGCTGCTGGCAGCCCTTGGATCTGAGATCAAACGGTCGCATGCTAAGTTGCTGAAAATTTGCAGAATAACCCTCCAGGATAGGATATTCACCCATAGGTCTAGAATCACGCCATGCAACCGTTCGATCTCAGATCCAAGGGCTCTCGGAAGCCCGTATCATGGGAGAATGGAAAGCCACTACCCTGCCGTTCGCACGCTGGCAGTTCGCTCCTACTCGTCCCCGCACGTCCTTCAATACTACGGCGGTTCGCTCCTAGTCGTCCCGTCCATTCACATTACGGCAGTTCCACTAATCCTAACCCTCCTCCCAAATCCATGGCGTCCCAAATCTCCACGATCGGCGGTGAGTACAAGGTTAGAACCATCACCGGCGATGAGTTCGACGTCATCTACACCCGTTCTTCCGCGACGGTGAAAGGATGCCTTTCTCGCTTCAGACGCATGTTCGAAAACTCAGATGATGAGTGGGTCGCTGGGCTAGATGTTGAGTACACCACAGTCCTGGGACGAGAGAAGGATCTAAAGGACGAAGAGAGGAAGAAGCCCGCCGTGATCCAGGTTTGCGTACATAACGTTTGCTTGGTCTACCACATATGCCATGCCGACGTTGAGTGCCAGGATTTTAAGAACTTCCTCAAGGACAAAACAGTGAAATTCGTTACTGTAGACTTTAAGAACGACAAAGAAGTCCTGGGTCGGATAGGCCTCGTTGTAGGCAACCCCTTCGACCTCCAGAAGAATCGGCTGGTGCCCTCTCGTCAGCCTTCAATGCTGACCCTGGCAGGAGCCATGGTTCATCCTTCGTACCGTAAACTGGAGAAACCTCATTACACGTTTCATCGTCATGCATGGCAGCGGAATGTACTAGATATAGACCACATCCACTACGCTGCAATGGATGGCTACCTTTGTTTCAATATCTACAAGGGTTGGATGAAGAGCAACAGCCAAGTGTGCGGTTCAAGCAAAGAAGTATCGGCCAAGAGGAAGAGGGACAAGGACGAAGTCGAGGACGTGGACGAGGACTCCGAGTAAGGTGGCAGTGTCGTTGCTCATGGTGGTTCTAAACTTCTAATGCAGTGTCTACCGGATTAGTTGCATAGTTTAATTTCAGGTGTGCTTAGTTTAATTTGAGGGGTGTGTTGTGCTGAGCCCCCAGCAGAACTATGTTATGTTTCTTCTCGTTACTTTAACTCTTCAGTATGTACATACTACTAGTATTTCTTTAATAGAATTTAGCACCCCAATTAAGCACGTACTAGCTTTTTTAATAGTACTATATGCATAATTTGGCGACGAGCGCTCTCTATATGTACCACCTTTTTTTAATTTCAATTTTTGCTCCATGGCGCAATCCATCGATAGTACTACTGTACAAAAGTATACATTTTTTAAAAGGCTAGAGTACTGTTCATCACATATATAGCCAGTTAAATTCTCAACCTAGAACGACGTGCATGCCATGTAGTAAACCGATACGGAGGAAGTATAGTAAAAATGAGGTGATTTTACCGAGCGATCGGCGGGGGAGCATGGCCTGTCATGCGGTCCCACGTGTCATGATGTACCAAGGCGATGCGCGTGTCCCTCTTGAGGCAGAAGCAATACTACGTGGTTTGAGATGATGGCGAACCGAAGTGTGAAATAATGGTTGCTTCGTCCGTCTGGGAAGGTGCGGCATTGTGATTTGACGTCTCATTGCTCATTACTACTACTGGGCCGGTACGAGTGGGGTGCGTCCCCCTGCTGTTCTGCACTGTTATTTGGTGCTTGACACGTCGACCCGGTTGCTATATGTCCCACATGTCGGCGACAGGAAGTACAGAATTCATGAAAGGGAGCGTCGACGGAGGAGTATACTACAGAATTCATGAAAGGGAGCGACTTAGTTTTGGAAAAATCTGTTTTTACGGAGTACGTACCCACTAGGGTTTATAGGGCTCATCTAAAAAACATTCGTTTTTCCGTTTGATAAGTCTCAATTCTACTATACTAGTAGTAGTACCATTACATGTTGGATTTCGAGGTGCGTTAGATCACCCGACGCAAGCAGTGTCAAGAGGAAACTAACCAATGCATGTACAAGTTCATGGAAATTTAGTGGTCATTCATGCATTCGTTCTAATTAATGCCTCGGTAAACATAACTTCTTGAGAAAAACGAGCGTACTAATTACTTGTGCAAACTACGAAATTAATTCGACCACTCACCGTCTACCTTGGTTGGAGAGATTTTGAAATTGAGCCATAAACTGGAAAGGAGGGAGTAGTAACTTTTGTCTCGATTACTATTTGTGGCCTTGTATAGATGCAAAATGTATTTTTTATAGTGGCCTTGTATAAGTAAATGGAGGGAGTACTAACCAAAGTACGTAGTAGGGACGAGGAGTAAACGGAGGGAGTAGTAAAATTTTCTCCTCGTGCTGCGAGCCACCGCGCGCGTGGGCGAGGGAGCGGGCGTAAAGGCGTACAGTAGTAGTACTACTACTACTCATAAGCAAGCTTCACCTCATCCTGCGAGCCACCGCGCCCGTGGGCGGGGGAGACGGCGTACTAAGCAAGCTTCTCCTCGTTCTGCGAGTTGACGGGACACATCAAAAGTACTCCAGTGTATAGAGCCTTGCCTCTAAGGTAGGCCCCACATGGTTTGCCTCTTTTTTTAATTTAACATAACGCGTCAAGTCGCAATTTGTTTGTTCACCCGTGGTAGACGATCCTCCCTCCACCAAGTGGACAACCAGTACACGTGCCAAATTACCACGTGGGCTGCCTTTTTCGTACAGAAATGAGCTCCACCGTGTACCCGCGCGGGTGTGGTTGGGAAAGAGACGGGAGTACGTGCGCCGTGCGTGCACCTCTTCTCTTCGTGCACGTCCCCCACCTACGTGGGTGTGTGTGAGAGAGATACAAACCTAGACATAATGCGCCGTCCATCCCCATGCCTCCGCCCAGTCCGACCACCAGTCACCACCACGCCCCACTCCTCCTCACCTTATCTCTCATCTTTCTCCCTCCATTTTTATATACAAGGGGCCACTATCAAAATTACAATTTGCAGATATACAAGGCCACTAACACTAATCGATGCAATATTAATGGTGTTTGCCTCGTGGTACTAGCAAAGGAGGACATTAATTATCCCTTGCATGCATGCGGGAGTTTGTAAAAAAATGCATCTTGATGTTCCGTGCAATGCACGGGCATCTTGCTAGTCCATGAAAACAACACATGGCAAAATTCCACGGCGAACGAGGGATTTGAATCTGTTGGGAGGGGCTGTTTGGATCTTGCCCGGGGTAGCCAAAATATTGGCGACCCTTTTGTCCACCGGTGCCTTTGCCACCGATGAACGAGGAATGGCTCGGGTGCTCATGCTGTCATGCATCCTCCAGCGCGCACGTTGGAGACGAGCTCGCACGAGCTGTGTTTTTTTGTCCCACAACGCCGCCCGAGCCGCCCGCAGACCGACCGGCGACCCGCAAATTACGCCATCCAACCGTAGCCGCACACATTATGACAGCAACTCAACCAACCGGACGAAATTCACGCAAACACGTAGACAAACTGATATTTCATATAAACAACGACGGAAATCATATAAAATACCGGATTTTCATACAAACATGACGGATTTCATTACATTCAAATGAACTACGCGGTGCTAGTTCTGGACAGCACAGGTATATAATACCTGGCCTAAATGGTCGCCCGCCGATCGATTTGTGTTCCTCATGTCCGGCAGCACGATCACCGGACTGCCGGGAGCCCCGGAGGTATATGCTTCAGCGCAAAGGACGGCTCGCTTCCCCACTGCCCAACTGATATCATTGGCTGGTGCCGAAGATGATGGTGGCCGGCACCGGTTCGAGTTCATCACCGGCCACTACTTCGCCATGGCCGGCACCGGCTCGAGTTCATCCTAACATTCCCCTCTTCCGTGGAGCCCATGCGGGGTCGACGAAGGTCCTCGCAACAAAAGGATCCGGCAAGACACCTGCTGTGTACGCCGGCGTCGCCTCCGCGGTGGCCTTCATGGGACCCAAGCGGCGGCGGCCTCCCGTGTTCTACTTCTCCTCGATGATGGCGGCGGACGCGGAGGCGCTGGCCACCGACTCGTCGCTCTCCGCGCACCCGGCTTCTGTCGCTGCTTGCATGGCGCGGCCGCCGGCATGGGAGTCTCGGCCACAGAAACGGGAGACGCGGTACGAGGCGGCGGCGTGGACGGCAGCAACGACGCCCGTGCGCCGCTCCTCGTCGAGCTGGCCTGGAGCGGCGAGTTGCTGAACCGCGCGCCGGCTTGGGGCGGCAACTGGCTCCGTCGGGCGAGGGGAGGGAGGTGGATCAGCGAGCTGCATAGCTCGTATCCGGCGGGCTACCCAGCCGGCTTGGATGCGGAATAACTACTCTTCGTAAGCCATTGTAAGAGTGGACAAAATGGTGGAGGAGATAGGGGAGCGGCGGAGGTGTGCGATTCTTGGCCGGCGTTTGGCCTCGTTTAAATAGGAGATTAAATAGACGGCGGACGGGAGGAGCTCGGCCGGCGTTGCGTTTAACGCCGGCCCGGTCATGAACGGACGTGTGTCCAGAGTGGGTTTCTCGGCTTCCACACGGGCGGGTTTCATGGAGGCGTTTGAATGCGGCACGGAGGCGTGTTCAGCCGGGCGTGCCGCGAGTGGCGCCCTCGACTCTGACCTAGGACACCGCGCCGTTCTTCCACTGACGTGTGGGCTCTTTGGGTGCATGGCCTGCATGTCAGTGACCCAACGCAGGCAGCGCACAGCAGAGGAACCTTTGGTGGGCCAGGGCGGTCAGAAGCGGGCATTTCATAAACCGATGATTGTTCATTGAGTGTGACGTCATCTTTTTCATGTAGATAAGCCTACTATGTTGATAGCCCGTTCGATACGTTGTGATTCATAAAGACCGCTGCAAACATCAATGTTCTGCTTATCACAGATAAGATTGATTAATACCCGTAACAATCCATGTCCTTAACAAAGGGTGCATGCACGTATAGGTTGAGCGTGTGTCTTGCGTCGTGTGCTGTGTGCATGCAGGCGTGCGAGTGTTGCGTGCGTGCAAGGGTACGTTTCAGTGTTGCATGCATGGGTGCGTACGTGCGTGTGTTCGTGAGTGCATGTGTACGTGTCAGTGTTGCACGCCAGCATGCGTGCGTGTGTACGTGTCAGTGTTGCACGCCTACATGCGTGCGTGTCTTGCGTGCGTGCATGTGTACGTGCGGGGTGAGGCTACACGTCAGTCGACTGACTTTTTCATCTCTGGTCATTAGATTTTCCAGCCGTTGGATACGAAATCAAGGGCCTCCAGTTTATCATCAAACTCCACCCCCCTGAGCCGCCAGCCACCACCGGCCGAACCGCCAGCCCCCGCCGCCCGCGGCCGGCCCGCCCTCCCCGAAACCACTCCCCACCGCCGGTCCGCCGCCGCACCGGCCATCCCTCTAGCCCCCCCCCCCCCGCCGAGCTTTTTCTCCGGGGATCCCCACCCCACCGCCCAATGAACGCCCCCCAACCGCCGGTGACTGCCAACCAGAGGTCTCACGACTTCGAATACCCACCGACCACTAATTTATTACCATTTCTGTCCTTCATATACGCGCTGACGGGTGGGCCCTATGGTAATGTGCGCTGCTGAATGTGGACCGTTTGACTGGTCAATTGATCGTGTTATCAACAAATTACGGAGCTGTATGGTGAGCCAGTGACCGTATGATCACCCTAAAATGTACTCCTATTTTATTAACACAGTACAGACTCAAACTACCATTTCTTTCTTTCATATACGGGCTGACAGGTGGGCCCCACGGTTACGCGCCCCGATGGTGCAACACTAGTTGCGCCGCGTGGAACGTTTGACTGGTCAATTGATTGTGTCATCAACAAAATACGGAGTTGTACGGGTGAGCCAGTGACCGTATAATCATGATATGTATTTGTTTAACACGGTACAGACGCAAGGGCTCATATATACGCGCAAGCACTCACCGCTATAAGCGCACACACGCGAACCCTACCCCTATGAGCACCTTCGAGAGAGTGGGCCAGCATATATGATCTTGAGATTTTACGAAGTCACCATAGGTGCCTCGTAGTCGAGTGGAACGTCTCCTCCCACTGAACGTACATCGCCGGAAAATACTGAAATTAACACAAGATAAATGCGAGCACCGGGACTTTAACCTTGGTGGGCTCGAGAAACCACTGTCCTCTAACCATCCAACCACATGTTGGTTAGCACGACAAAATGTATGTGGTGACCGTGATGAGCTTATTCTGAAGTCCAGTGACCATATCGTGCTTTCGCTTCAAATACAATGACCGTAAGTGTCGTCAACAAAATACGGAGCACGCATCAAATGCAAAGTCCGTCAGTGTCATCAACAAAATATGGAGACGTATCGTGAGCTAGATACCGTTGTACTATTGTATATGCTTATTTTCTTAGTGGCCGATTGCGTGTGTGGTGTGGTGGGCACATCATTTCTAGTTGTGGTGGGTCAACATGAAGACTCATGGGTCGGTTCCATCCTGCGCCACATATAGGTTGGACCGAGACGTGTTATACGAAGACCCATGTGGAGGACTCGGCGTACAACACGAAGCTACCAGAGTCGCGGAGGACTCTATCCCCACTGGTGATAAGCCGACTATATATGATTTGTAACCCTAGGCCCTTAGTATGTTATACAAGCTTGGGGGCTAGTTCGTCGATAGTATACACACACGCACAATGCCTGGTATTCACGTGTACTTTGTACACACCCCTATCACTAATATACAGTACCAGGAGTAGGCTCTTTCTTCAACTGCAAGGGTCCGATCCGAACTAGGGTAAAACTTTGCCTCGTATTACCATCCAGCCTAACAGCCAGGGATATCCTACCGAATGATATGATGAAATCATATCTGCCAACTACTAAGAGAGAGGTGTGTCGGGGGGGGGCAATGTGTGCGAGAGAGGCCTAAAGATAATGTGCGTGCGGGAGACACGTAGGCACATATATGTGCGTATAGAGGGCTAGTAGAGACCGTGCATGTGTATATATGCATGTGAGAGAAATAGTGTTTTCCAACTGAGATTAGTGAAAAGAGTGGTACATAGTAGTCAGAAAGAGAGAGAGAGAGAAACAGAGAGAGCATGTGCGTGAGACACCCCGACACCCTGAGAGAGATTGTGAGCATGTGTGAAAGAGAAATGCCGATGCATATAAAGTGTGTGCACTTATGCGTTAGATAGAGAGATATATAACGCGTTTGTGAGAACGGGGCGAGGCATAGTGCATCTACGTGTAAAAGGCGGTTCTACGCATTAAATTAAAATATAAATGGCATTATTATTTTTGGATGAGATCATGAATTTTGCAAATTGCGTATGGACGAAAATCGGTCTATCAGACACCCATACTCTATTGAATTCTAGCATGTGCATGTGTTTATTTCATATTATCGATCCATAGAGTGAGAGCGGTTTGAAATACAGGCAATGGATGCTTTTGCAATTCATATATAAACATTAATTAGTGCACTCCATGTTGTTAGTGTGAAGCACTTTATACATTTGTCACTTGCATGGATACATTCCAAATTGCTAGCTACGAAATAGAATACATGTCGAATTCAACATAAAGGGGGTTTCGAAGATTCGAATTCATAGGAAGTGCATTCATCTATTTGAACCCGAGATAATGGCATTTGTAAATCAGATGTAAAAGGGGGCATCAATCTTTGTTGTGAGTTTGAACATGCTATATATATTCATACGCATATCTAACTTTTTTTTGCAACCAAGGAGATTATATCTGGAACCATGCATGAACTGAGGTAAGTTGCATATTTTTTAATATATACTCGTGTACAATGTATATTCAAATGTACCCCCTCCATTCCAAAATAATCGTAGCTTTAGGATTTTCAAGAGTAAAGATTTGTGAAGTTTGACAAATCCTGAAAGTTCAATTCAAGAGAACCGAAAACGTTAATGCTTCTGCTCCCAAATATTGAACGAAGCGCCAAATAGGCCTCTGGTCACCCGAAACCGCGCGAGACTAATGTTTTGGTGGTAGGAAATTACTGTCCTGACTCTGGCCCGTGTAGCCTATCGGCCCGATGTCCAAAGGTCTAAACCGGGGTAGGTTTGTAACTTCACCAAGACGCCAGTCTCAACCGCCTCCGAGAAGCATTCATACGCCGTGGGCGCCTACCCATGCGCTCGGCCGAAATCTATCCCGCCCACATTTGGGACACCTGACATGACTGTCCTACCCCCAACCCGCAATATGTCCGAAATTTTAGATGGGGGCAAAGTTTGTAACTTTCCCCAAATTTCAAACAAGCGCGTCTCAAACCGAAACATTGTTCCCCCTTAGTTCCCCGCCTCCCTCCGTTTCCCCATTCATACTCCGTGGGCGCGAAAACGCCCTCTCCACCAGCCGCGAAACCCCAGCCTCCTCCGTCCTCCACCCCATAGCGGCCAATCCACCGCCGCCCTCCTCCATCACGCCGGAGCCGGTACCCCGACGTCGTCGTCCAACGCAACCGCAACCGCAACGCCCTCAAGGACTTAGCAGCTGAAGCCGAGGCAGAGCTGCCTCCACGACGCCGACGCCGACGTGCGCCGTACCAGAACCACTCCGACCACGCCGTCCTGCGCCTCACTGCTGCGGCTCCACTGTCGCAACCGTCCACCGCACCGGAGCTGTTCCCGCTACGCCGTCGTTCGCCGCCTCGGATCTGCTTCCCCGCCGCCGACAGACGGCCACCGCACCACACTCAACAACTTGGCCATGGGTTCGTCCAAGGCTGCACCGTCCTCCACAACTTCTGGTTTCCGGCGAACAACAAGAAGATCGTCGGAAAAACAGAAGGAGGACACAGCACTGCCAGCAGAAAGAGGTACTCCTCTTCCCTTATTCGTGCAAATCTTACGTCTCCGCTCACACCGTATTCATCCCACGAAAGAAACTAGTTGAGCGCTTCTTACTGCATCTTCTTCGTGATACTAAATGCACAAGGTTTCCTCCCTTTTACTATTTCACCTTTGCTAGAGGTCAGTAGCCCGCCTGGATTTCAATTCAGGGTCAGTCGAACCGCAATTAAAAGAAGCAGCACCCGCTTAGGCGCGCGGAGCACCTAGTCCGCCTGTTCCCCGGGGAAGCGGCGCATCGGTGTCTATCATAGGGGTGTGGGGCGCAGGAGCTGCTTGCGCCCGATCTGGAGGTCGGCGGGGCTTGAATGGATGGCCGGGGGGCGGTGCCAAGCACGGCGGTGCGGTGAGGTCGAGGGGAGGGCGCAGGCAGGGGAGGAATACTGGGCCGGTGGTCGCTGGCGTTTCGAGGAAGATCGTCAACACTGACTGGCTGGAGGTAGATGAAGGCGATCTGCCCGTTCTTTGTACATCGGACGGTGCAGAAAAAATGGACTGACCTATTTGCTTTCAGTCGACTGTTATTTTCATAGAATCCTGTAGTAATTTAGTGTGCCATGCATGTTGTAGAGCTATCATATGTCTCCCGTCATTTATTTCTCACCGACCTGCTATCTGCTACCTTTACACTGTACTAATTGTGCACACACTTCACCCATACTCACACTATTGTTTTTTTATGCATGGGTATTTCAGACTCTGACGCAGTGTTGATGAATGCAGAAAAGAAAAGACAGAAGTCGCTCCAGTGTAATTCGAAGATAAGCACTAAGCGTTTCAGCGCTCTAATGGGTGCAGTGTCAGCAGTTGGAGACAGTAAACGTAGCTCTGCAGTTGATGATCTCAATTGCCACACACAACCATCCCAGGTGCTTGCTTTAACTTCGCGCTGTCAAATGTGGTTGCATGTTGCATATGGTGTCTAGCTTGTATTGCTTCCAATTTGGTTAAATTGCATCTGCTTACTTTACACATTATACCTTTGATAATGACATGCCTTCCTGTTTTTGATACATACTACATATGTCTATTAACCATGTTCGTACATCAAACTAATGCTCTTTTGTATCCCTCGTCAATCACTTATGATGAGACAGTCACCCGAGTGGGTTACTGTGAGACGCCCTACTCGTTTAAAGAGTGCAGTGTCATCCTCCCCACATGATTCTCAAGAAACAGCAAGGCTAAATGAAGATAGTCAACGTAGCTCTCTAGTTGATCACCGCAATTCCCCCACACCACCATCGCAGGTGCTTGCTCTTACTTGGCAGTGTGATATGTGGTTGCATGTTGCATATGGTGTCTACCTTGTAATGCTTCTAATTAGGGTAAATTGCATCTGCTTAGTTAACACATTATACCTGTGAATATGACATGCCTTCCTGTTTTTGGTACATACTACGTCTTTCTATTAACCATGTTCTTACATCAAACTACTTTTCTTGTGTATCCCTCATCAATGCTCCTAATTTGTTAAATTGCATCTCCTTAGCTTACACATTATACATGTGAATATGACACGCCTTCCTGTTTTTGGTACATACTACATCTGCCTATCACACCATGTTCTTACATCAAACTACTGTTCTTGTGTATCCTGCGTCTATCGCTTATGATGAGACAGTCACGCGCGTGGGTTAATATGAGACGCAATACTCTTATAAAGAATGCAATTTCATCCTCTCCACATGATTCTCAAGAAACAGCAAGCCTAAATGAAGATATTGAACGTAGCTCTGTACCTGAAGACCGCACTTCCCCTACACCACCATCACAGGTGCTTGCTCTAACTTCGCAGTGTGATATGTGGTTGCATGTTGCATACGGTGTCTAGCTTGTAATGCTTCTAATTAGGGTAAATTGCATCTGCTTAGTTTACACACTATACCTGTGAATATGACATGCCTTCCTATTTTTGGTACACACTACATCTATGTGTTAACCTTGTTCTTACATGAAACTACCTCTCTTCTGTATCCTGCATCAATCACTTACGATGAGTCACCTTTATTCGTTGCATATTGCATATTATTTCTAGCCTGTTGCCATGTATTGCTTCTAATTTGGTCAAATACATTTGTTAGGGCACCCTTTTAATTTGGCAGAGTGATATTGGTTTCATCTTTCATATGGTTTCTAGCTTGCATCGATTCTAACAAGTTCAAGCACCTTGTGCTTAGTTTACACTTTATACATCATACATGTCAATATGTCACGCCGTCCTGTTTTTCATACATATTCCATCCTCCTATCATGCGGCTGCCTTACATGAAAGTAGTGTTCGTCAGTATCATGCATCAATGAGTTCTGAAGAGCAAATTTTATTCCTTTTTCTTGTGGGTTTGACTTGACAAGGCAAAATCAAGAAAGAGGAAGGAAAAGAGTAAGGAAGGCGATGATGGTGGTCCTCTGCAGCAACGTAAACGGAGCATCTGTACCGATTCTCCTTGTACTGATAGTGCATTACAAGGTCCAAGTCTCCGCTCCCCTACTCCACCATCCAAGGTGCTTGCTCTAACTTGGCAGTGTGATATCTGGTTGCATGTTGCATATGGTGTCTAGCTCGTATTGCTCCTAATTAGTGTAAACTGCATCTGCTTAGCTTACACATGATACATGTGAATATGACACGCTTTCCTGTTTTTGGTACATACTATATCTGTCTATCACACCATGTTCTTACATGAAACTACTCTTCTTGTGTATCCTGCATCAGTCACTTATGATGGGACACCTTTAAGTTGGCAGTGTGATATTGGTTTGCGTCTTGAATATGATTTCTAGCATGTATTGCTTCTAGTTTGATGAACGCCACCTATGACGAGACAGTTTTAACTTGGCAGAGTGATATTGATTGCACCTTCCATATGGTGTCTTGCAGTGTTTCTAATTTGTTGAAGTGCCTTCTGCTTAGTTACCACATCATAGGTGTGAATATGTCAAGCCGTCCATTTTTTCGTACATATTCCATCCTCGTATCATGACTTTGCCTTTCATCAGAGTAGTGTTCGTCAGTATCATGCATGAATGAGTTCTGAAGAGCGAATGATATTCCTTTTTCTTGTCGGTATGACCTCACAATGCAAAATCAATAAAGCTGAAGGAAATTGGCAAGGCATTGGATGATGGTGGTCCTTCCGAGCAACTGAAACGGAGGTTCTCTACAGATTCTACTCCGCCATCCTCCCAACAAGATTCGCAAGACAACGCAAGGCTAGACAGTCAACGTAGCTGTGTAGATGATGAGCACATCTCCCCTACTCCACCATCACAGGTGCTTGCTCTAACTTGGCACTATTATATGTGGTTGCATGTTGCGTATGATGTCTAGCTTGTATTGCTTCTAACTTTGTTGAATTGCATCTGCTTACTTTACACATAATGCCTGTGAATATGACATGTGTTCCTGTTTCTACATCAGACTACTATTCTTGCATATCCCGCATCAGTCACTTATGATAAGGCACCTTTAAGTCGCCACTGTGATATTGGTTGTGTCTTGCATATGATTTCTAGCATGTACTGCTTCTAATTTGTTGAAACGCCATACAGTTTGAACTTGGCAGAGTGATATTGGTTGCATCTTTCATATGGTGTCTAGCTTGCAGTGCTTCTAATTTGTTGAAATGCCTTCTGCTTAGTTACCACATCATAGGTGTGAATATGTCACACCATCCTGTTTTTCATACATATTCCATCCTCGCATCATGTGTTTGCCTTTCATCCGAGTAGTGTTCGTCAGTATCATGCATGAATGAGTTCTGAAGAGCGAATTTTATTCCTTTTTCTTATCGGTTTGACTTCACAATGCAAAATCATTACAGCTGAAGGAAATTAGTCCGGCAGTGGATGATGGTGGTCCTTCGGAGCAACTCAAACAGGGGGTCTCTACAGATTCTACTCCGCCATCCTCCCAACAAGATTCGCAAGACAACACAAGGCTGGACAGTCAACGTAGCTGTGTAGATGATGAGCACATCTCCCCTACTCCACCATCACAGGTGCTTGCTCTAACTTGACACTATTATATGTGGTTGCATGTTGCGTATGATGTCTAGCTTGTATTGCTTCTAACTTGAATTGCATCTGCTTACTTTACACATAATGCCTGTGAATATGACACGTGTTCCTGTTTCTAGAACATACGTGTACATGATGAGCACATCTCCCCTACTCCACCATCACAGGTGCTTGCTCTTACTTGGAACTGTTATACGTGGTTGCGTTTTCCGTATGATGTCTAGTTTGTATTGCTTCTGATTATGTTGAATTGCATCTGCGTAGCTTACAACTTATACCTGCAACGATCACTTACCCATAAGACACATTTAACTTGGGACTGTGATGTAGGTTGCATCTTGCATTGTCTTCTAGCTTGTACTGCTTCTAATTTCTTGAAATGGCACTTACGACGAGACACTTTTTACCTGATAGAGTGATATTGGTTGCATGTTCATATGGTGCCTAGCTTTCATTTCTTCTAATTTTGTTGAAATGCCTTCCGCTTACTGTTTTTTCATACATATTCCATCCTCCTATCGTACGTGTGAATATGAAACGCTGTCTTTTTTGTATATATTCCATCCTCCTATCCTGCGCTTGCCTTACATCAAAGTAGTGTTCGTCTGTATCATGCATCAACCAGTTATGCAGAGCTAATTTTATTCATCTTCTTGTGGTTTTGACTTCATAAGGCAATATCAGAAAATAGGAAGGAAAAGAGTAAGTTAGGGGATGTTGGTGGTCCTCCGCACCGACGCAAACAGAGACTCTCTAGATTTGCCACTGCTACTGCTAATGAAGTTGAAGTCCCAAGTCTACATGATGAGTTCATCTCCCGTACTCCACCATCGCAGGTGCTTGCTCTAAGTTGACAGTGTGATAATTGGTTTCATGTTGCATATGTTGTCTAGCCTGTATTTCTTCTATTTTGATTAAATTGCACCTGCTGAGTTTATACGTTATACATGTGCATATGACATGGCTTTCTGTGTCTAGAATACACTGCATCTATCTATCATACCATGTTCTTACATCAAAGTACTGCTGTTGTGTATCCCGCATCAGTCACTCATGATTGGACGCTTTTAACATGGCAGTTTGATAGTGGTTGCATCTTGCATTGATTTCTACGTTGTACTGCTTCTAATTTTTCGAATTGCCACTTATGACAAGACACTTTTAACTTGGCAGAGTAATATTGGTTGCATCTTTCATATGGTGTCTAGCTTGCATTACTTCTATTTTCTTGAAAATCCTTCTGCTTAGTTTGCACATCGTAGCTGTGAATATGTCATGCCGTCCTGTTTTTCTTACATATTCCATCCTCATACGGTTGTCTTACATCAAAGTATTGCTTGTCTGTATCATGCATCAATGAGTTCTGAAGAGTGATTTTATTCTTTTGTGTTGTGGGTACAGCTTGACATGGCAAAGTCAAAAAAGAGCAAGGAAAATAATATAGTAGGGAGTGCTGTTACTCGTCGGGTGAAACGGAAAAGGTTCTGCCGTCGAGATTCTGCTGGTACTTATAGTGCAGTAGAAGGTCCAAGTCCACCGGCTAAATCTACAAACACAGTATCACCTGCTCCACCAGCTGCAGCATCCGCTTCAACTGTACCAGCATCTCAACCAGTTACTCGTTCGTTTGCTCCGGAACTGGCCAGTTCCCAAGCTGCCTTCACACCTAACACTACTTCCGAAGCACTGCTGACACAACAGGACTTGGCAAGATCAGATGAACCTCATGAGCATCAACACCAAGACGGTACCTGACCGAGTCAAGTTGCAGTTGCATGCTCCTTTATATGTACTCTCACAGTTTGATGTACACTAACACTTTCCATATTCGTTGTTGAACTAGCACCACGGCGCAAGCGGAAACAGACATCAGGGATAATGCTTGACAGATTAACAAAATCTAAAGGAGGAAGAATGGAGATCCATTTTGAGGCAGGTTTAAAAAGGCCACGTGATGCTACAGAGTCAGCCAAGTTAGTATCAGAGGCAGCCGTTGCCGTTAGGTGTCATGCACGTATCCTCCCAACGTGGATCCAGTACAGGAATGAGAAAGACAATACCCAGTTTAACACCTTCCTTGACCATTTATCCGTAAGTAATGTTATTCATCGCAATTAGTAATATTGTCTTGCTCTGTCCCATACTTTCTAGCTTCCTCCTAATAAGACTCACATTCTTTTTTCAACAGATGAGGTTCAAGTTGGATCCGAAAGATGATGCAACTAAACAAGCATGCACTCATGTTTTTCAGTCTGCTCTGCGACAGTATCGGTACCACCTTAGAAAATCTCACTTTGAAGGCAAGGCTAACAATGAAATCGCCCAAACATCTCCAGTGGAATATATTACAGATGAAGACTGGACAGCCCTCGTTAAACACTGGTCTGATCCAAAGTATCAGGTAGGCTATATGTATTTGATCAGACCACATATTGAACTTGTATTTATGTATGTGCCTTACAAGTGTATCTTCTTCTAGGCTAACTGTTTGAAGAACAAAACCAACCGTTCTAAAGTGAAATTCCAACAGACAACAGGATCTCGTAGCTATATTGCACACTGCGAGGCTCTTGTAAATAGCTGCTACTTCCTTCTTTTTTTGTGCCATATTATCGTATCTATATTGACTTGTTCCAAATACAGAGGAAAGCCCGTGCGGACCAAAAAGAACCTGAACCGAATGCAGTGCAAATCTTCAAGGATTGCCACACCAGCAAGATGAAGGGCATGAGCACACCAGTTCAAGCCGCTGTTGTAAGTCCTTACTCCTCCTGCCTTGAACTGATTGGTACTGTGATGTGTTCATTTAACTACTTGGTTTGCAGCCAATGTCAGTTACTCTGTTCACTTTTATTCACAGTTGTCTTAACGTATCATTTCACCTTACATGGTTTAAAAGAGATGAAGGATATTCTTTTGGTCTTGATCTGTAATCTAGTTGTTATGTTCACGTGCGCACACAATGATAAAATAGCCTGTTTGTTTTATATCTGTTTGCCCATGATATGAATGATGTCATACTATGTTCATCCTACTTTAAACCATGTCTCTTTATCCTTAGATGTCAACGAATGTGAGGAAATAGACAATACAGTAGGCATGCTACATGGACATATGTTCCGAAAGTGATTTTATTATGTAGTTGGCACTACAATACATGCTAATGTATTACAGTAGTTCACCAAAATAAGTTATGTATAAACGTTTAACCTACTTTGTTTGTTTTTGTCTCATTAGTAACTTATCTGGTACACTAATCTACAAGTTCAAACTTTCAGGAAGCTATGGAACAAATGATTGAACAGCCACAACCACCTGAAGGTGACGAGGCTACTACAGGCACAATGTCACCTCTTGCTGCAGTGCGTCAGTATCTCTCCACTAACAGTGCAAAAAGCACCTTCCTGCGTAATTCTGGGTTGGTTGTCAAGGTAACCTCGTCCAAATCGCCTACTGAACAAAATCTTCCTGCTAGACAGAGTGATATATCTGTGCTCCAGACACAAGTCCAATCCCTAATGGACGTTGTTTCGGAAACAAGAATAGTGGTTGAGAAATGTCGTCAAGATATGAATGGTTTTGAAACCAGACTATCAGACATTCGCTTCGTTGTTCAAGAGCAATGGCGGAAAAAAGGTGGAGATCGTGCTGCTCCATCAGATTCTACAGCCTGAAACATTAGCACTCAGGTCAAATGATCTGTGCTTCTATACATCTGATGGTGCTTTTATCTGGAAGGACTGTAAACTTTATGCCAACAGGCCTTTTGTTGTATGGTTGGAATTTATTTTGTTGTGATACAACATTTATGATGCTGCCTCAGGCTGCAGTAATTACGACGCTATTTTTGTATAGTGTAGGTTTATCTTAGTAATGTATTCGGCCGAAAGCTTCGTAGGAGCCCAACATGCCAACATTCGTCGGGCCCATTCCAATTGGGCTAAAAACGATTACGGGCCGAAATTGGCATGTAGCCCACTAAAAATATCTGGGCCTAAATCAGCATAAGCTTTCATATTTTTCTGGTAGGCCTGTGCCCATAGTGGGCCTTTAACAGGCCTAAACATAATTTGGGCCCTCAGTAAAAATAGGCCGTTTACAGGTGTAAATATCTCGAGCCCATAAAAAACATGGGCCTTTAATAGACCGAAAGTGAGATTGGGCCCTGATTGTGCCAAATAACCCACTGGACTTAGCAGGCCGAAATGGTGGCCCATTTACGATGCGGATCTTTGACAGGCCGAAATTCGGACGGGCCGTAAATGCGCCGACCTAATACACGGGCCTTTAACAGGCCGGAACTTCGGTCGGGCTAGATTATCGTCATTTTTATATGGGCCGTTAATGGGCCCGATATGACGTTGGGCCACATATGGCCCATGGTTTACGTCCGGCGTTAACAGGCCGAAAATGACAACAGGCCGAAAGTGGCCCAAAGCTATAGTGGGCCTCTAACAGGCCGAATGTCAGACATGGCCGAATATGACCCAAATCCTTCACGGTCGTTTATGGGCCGAAAGTTTTGATGGCCTGTAAATGGGCCCAAATGAAGCCGGACCTTTAACAGGCCGGAAATACACCGGGCCGTAATTCGGCCCAATTACTTAGCGGACTGTTAACGGGCCAGAAGTGACCGTGGGCCGCGTTGATGACAAGTTTAGGACAGGCCGTTGATGGGCTGATTTGACAGAGAATGTTGGGCCTTTAGCTGGGCCGGCCCATTATGGTGTGCAGAATCTTGTGGGCCTTTAGCTGGGCCGGCCCATTGTGGTCCGCAAAATCTTGTGGGCCTTTAGCTGGGCCGGCCCATTATGGTCTGCAAAATCGTGTGGGACTTTAGCTGGGCCGGCCCATTATGGTCCGCTAAATTTTGTGGGCCTTTAGCTGGGCTGGCCCATTATGATCCGCTAAATCTTAGGGGCCTTCGGTTGGGTCGGCCCATTTAAACTTTGTGGGCCACTTTTGGGCCGGTCGACGTGTCAACATATCATAGGCCCATCTCCGCCGTTGGATGAGTGACACCTGTGCCAACGCGGACCTGACGCGTGGATCCGTCAGCCAATGAGAATTTTACACGTGGAAAATCGGCATTGGTCGTGGCTGTTAACGGGTTATCGGATCCAAAATCCGACCCGATAGCTTAACGGCCTTCCTTTACGGTGGATGCCACGTGTCGGTCACCCTTGACGAAAGCACTTCTGTAACGCGCAATTTATCGTCATGGAAGTGGACACCACTGTGATGATAATTTTGGCAATGTCATGGAACACTTCTACGACAGCACAGGTATGACTATCTTGATTCTGTCATAAATTTGTCATGGATGTACATGCATGACAGAAAACGCGACCTACTGTGACAAACACGTATCATCACGGAAGTGTATTTTTTTTGTAGTGAATCCTCCCGAGTTCGGGGTGAAACGGGGATTCTGCTGAGTTCCTGAGTTGTACCTTCCTTGTCCATACTTCCTCTTGCGGCTCTCAATCTGCTGCTGCTTCCCTTCAATCATAAGAGCCTTATCTACCAACTCCCGGTAGTTGTTAAATTTTACCACCATCAACTGCATGCTCATCTCATCATTTAGCCCATCCATAAACTTCTCCTGCTTCGCGGCATCTGTGGCCACATCATCAGGGGCATAATGAGATAGCTTGCTAAACTCATCCACGTACTGAGCCACAGTATGATTTCCCTGGCGCAAGTTGCGAAACTCGCCCTTCTTCATGCTCATAGCTCCAGTTGAGACCTGGGCTGTGTGGAATGCTTGCTGAAACTAATCCCAAGTGATATTGGCTATGGGGAAAGTGGTTGTGTAATTCTCCCACCAGGATGCTGCTGGTACATCCAATTGGTGTGCAGAAAAACGCACCTTCTCAGCATCAGTGCAACCTGCGGTGGTCAACTCCCTTCCAATCTTGCGTAGCTAGTCATCAGGAACTATTGGCTCGGTGCTACTAGAAAACACTGGCAGCTGCAACCTCAGAAAATGGGCTAAGTTGTCAACTGGAGGTGGTGGCGGTGGGTTGTTGTTGTTGTTGTTGTTGTTGTTGCCTTGGTTCTGAACTAACAACTGCATCAAGGCATTCTGCTGCTGGATCAACTGAGTGAGTTCCGGTGGGAAGACAAATCCGGTATCACGTCTCGGCAACATCTGATGGGTTTAGAGGGAAGAGATTAGAATAGAATGAGGTCTAGTGAGAAAACACTACCCATATGCACATCAGACAAACACAATCATATCATATCACTCAATCAATCAAGAAAGGTCATACAATCGGTCTAACTATCGTACAGTGCTCAGACTATACTATATACATGGGGGAAAACTACTTGGTCATATGGTAGACTACTAGAAATATTGATCGGTGGAAGACTCCATGATATCCGCTCCAGCTTCGTCTTCATAGTCATCATCGCTACTGTCGGGGTCGGAGTCGGTGTCGTCGATGATGATGTAGTCTTCAGAACGAATTTCCTTGGGTTCATCGTCTTCTCCTCCTGGCGCGGGGTCTCCCAAGAATACTCCTATCTTCCTTATCAGGTCGTCATTCTTCTCCAATAGTATCGTCATTTCCTCCTCATATCCATCGCGTGTAGACTTGAGTTCCTCTTCTAGCTCTATGATCGTAGTCATCGCCTTCTTTGAATCCCTCATGCCTGCGCACATCTGGTTCTCCTGTCGACGAATGTGCTGGTTTAACTCCTAGATGAAAGCTGCAATGGACTTGTCCTTCCTGGTGCTGATCATCTCCCATTGCTCATCTCGGCGCCCACATATCTGATAGTAGTGTCCTTCAGCTCCTGTTTGTAGATTTCACCAATACGTCCCATAGTAATGTGGGCTGCCATGCTCTTGCCTAGACTCCAGGTTGGTGCATCAAAGGAAAACTCTATGGGCTCAGTGACTCGCGTGAATGTCCTTCCTGGAACTTGAACTCGAATCATCCTGCACTCCTCTTCTAGTAAAGTGGCGATGTAGGTCCCGGTGAAGCTTGGTATTCCGATGTTCAGGTATCTAGTGACTTCCTTCAAGTGTCGTCCAAAAGGTGTGTCTTCATCCGGTTGTGCAAACTTGTTCCTTGAGTCTGCCGTCCTAAAGAGTAGAAAATGGAGAGGAGTCAGAATTGAGTAGAGAAGAGTGACATATGGCTTTTATTAGTGGTTATGTCCTACATTCAGCGTGTGCTCTGATACCATCTTGTAGCGACCCGACCTCAGACGGTCAAGTCTCTATGCTCAGTGTCATCCCTGGATCGGTATGCTGACACACACAGTACTCGAAGGATTTATAACAGAGTAGCAATCACACACTTATTACATCGAATATCTCCAAAAGAGAACTTATTACAATAAATAAGGCTTAAGGCCATCTAAATACGATAACAGCGGAAGGCTTGGAAGATAAAGTGAGTCCATCAACTCCAACGGCATAGCTGAGTGCATGAAAAACGACCTAGCGCACCTTACTCCTCGTCTGAAAAGTCTGCAACATGATATGTTGCAGCCCGAAAACGGGTTAGCACATGGAATATGCTGGCAATATAACACGGTAGAGCAATGAACAGATAAATGCTATCACTACATGCATATATGGCTGGTGGAGGCTCTATGGTTATATAGTTTTGCCAAAAGCCAATTTTTTCCTACAACAAAGGAATAAATTTTTATTTAACTATCATGGTGGTTGAAACATCATTGAGAAGGTTCCTCCAACTCAATCCCAATTAAAGTAATCCTTAACCCAACAAATTAATTTCGAGTGATGAGATCAAATCAATAACTCAAATACCAGATACTCAAAATGTCCATAACCGGGGACACGGCTAACCACGATGAGTTTATACACTCTGCAGAGGTTTGCGCACTTTTCCCCACAAGACTTGATCTCCTCCGTTGGATTTCTCGCACTACATGGTGTTTGAGAACCGGATGACCGAGACACAGTCTTTCAGAAGCATTAACTCTTTACTCCGGGTGGACAGTTACACCTACTTTCCCCTACATCTGCTAGCCCACCACTGAAATAGGTCACACAACATACTCAACTATGCCAGAGCCCATAATGGCTTGTGTCTGCACACGGAAGTTTCTAGCATGAATAATCTTATGATCCCTTTGAGCCTGGGTGGCGGACCGTAGGATGATCACACGGGTACTCCGGGATATCCTAGGACAACACTGGATTCTCCAGGTGCCCACAAGCAATCCACCCAGATGTGTACTAAAGTTGCCACCTTAAGTTGAATCATTTATTAACAATCTCACATCTGTCATGGATACACTCAAACCCAATCCACGTCTACGAGCATAGCATAGCAATATAAGCATAACGTAGAAGTAACTCCCAAGGGTTTGATAATAAAACAGGTTCTTCCTCATCAACTACTTCCCAAACCCACATGTTAAGAGATCCTACTCATGCAATGTGTGAGGATTGTAACTAATGCATAAAAACTTGGTATTAAAGGGGTATGATCAATGTGTTACTTGCCTTGCTGACGATCCGCAAAACCTAGAGACTCGTAGTAGCACGCTTCGCACTCCGGGAATTCTATCGCAAACAAACAATAGCATACATAAGCAATCAAGCAAAGATGCACGGGTAAACCTCAAATAAGAAGATCTATCCAGAAAGTTCAACTGAAGAACTCCGGTTTGCAAAAAGATTCAAATCAAACGGAGCAACGAAACTCAAACTGCGAAAGAAACAAGATCCGATTACTAATCTGGACTAAAGTCAAATTTTACAGTACCAAAATCTTGTTCAAGTTGGTTAAATAGAAAGAGGGCTTTGAGACGAAGATCTAGGCGCTTGAATCGCCTGATTCCGATAAACGAGCGAAAAGATAAACTAAAACGAAATCAGGGCAGAAATCGCGATCGGAAATAATCGCGGAAAACCCTGGAAAAAGAAAAACTGGCGAACAGGCTAACGAATGAACGCTCGCTCTCTGCGGCTAACGGATGAACGGCATTCGTTAAACGAACATATGGACGAACGTACGCTGTTTAATTGAACCGAGAAAACCGAACCGATCTAATAAAAAAATGAATCTAGGGTTTTCGAAATAAAACCGATCGGTTTTAAAAAAAGACGGCTACCTCGGCGTTCGTGACAGCGGCGGCGGCTACTCCGGCGACGATAGGCGACTCCGGCGGGCGGCGGCGGGTGGCGGCGGCGGCGCGCGGCTGCGGCGGTGGGACGGCGGGGCGGCGGCGTCCGGCGGCGGGCGACGAGGTGAGGGGCTGGGGCTGGCTAGGGTTTGGGCGACTCGGGCCCTCGCCTCTTAAAGGTCCGGCCGCGTCGGTGTCCTAGGCGGACACGGCCCGGAAGGTCGGTGGGATTTTTTTAAATATTCCAACGTGTAGAAAAATGATTAAAAGAAATACTAAATTGACTCCAAAAATTCGGAAATAAATTTTCACCGTCCTCTAAAAAATATCCCGGACAAAGTGAACATTTATTTGGGCCTCTAATGCAATTTTGAAAAACGCAAATTTTTCCTAATTCAAATAAAATTGCAAAAAATCCAAATAAAAATTATTTAATGATTTTTAATATTTTTCCTCCAATATTTCATTTATTTTGGAGAAGTCATATTATCTCCTCTCATATATTTTAATACGAAATATTTTTTGGAGAGAAAAATAATTAAAAACCAAAGTGATCCTTGTTTCAATATTTGATAAAATTCAAATATGAGAAACGCGACATCCCCAACTCTCTCCATGGGTCCTTGAGTTGCTTAGAATTTCGAGGATCGCAAAATGAAAATGCAATAAAATATGATATGCATGAATGACCTATGTATAACATCCCAAATGGAAAATTTGGGATGTTACATGTTCTCAAGCATTCTTTGTTTTGTTAACTGTCTTATCTTCTAGTACATGTTTCTATTCTGCAATGTCGTGCTCAGTTAACTATTTTGGTTCATTTGGTTTGCTGTCCATTTAACTGTTTGGTTCAGTTCTGCAATTTGATTTTCATTTGTTGTGGGTACAATTTTGTATTGTTATGCATGTGACACCAATCGAATTTGGCTGTACTCAATACACATTCTACTGATAGTACGGCAACTCTCAGTTAACCTGATCAAGATCTTCCTTTATGTGTGTTGCAGGGAAACAATGAAAGACACTACGGTTTACCATCGTGGTTTGTTCAAGCAGGGTCCTTTGGCTAATAGCACATTATTGTGCAGTTGCAGGAATCATTCTAATATTTAGGTTTCTTACAATTTGGTCTTGCACATGTAGGTCCTGTTGTCAGAGGCTTAGACCCGCTGTTCGAACCATTTTGCATATGGGGAAATGAGATGTCCATGAATATCACTCAAGTCAAGAAACTCAGAAACATTGTTAGGATGAATAAATTTGCGACGAATAACAACAAGATCTTTGTTTGCACAATGAAGAAGACATCAGTCAACTATAGGATGGTACCAACTCTTTTACCTTGTTTTTACCCCTTGCGCCATTTCAAAATTTACAACAGCGATTTATGCATAGCTTTGTTTTCAGTACTTTTCAAAGCAGTTCACCGATGATTACCTCCCAAACCACCTGCATGGTCAAAAGGCGAGGAAGGTATTCATTCAACATCCATGGTACAATATTGAAGTCTTGTTGAAGAGGACGAAGGTTGGGCGGGCAATTATCCATAGCCACTGGCCTAAAGTCGCAAGGACATTTAACATCACTGAAGGCTCAATATTTGCCTTCCGCTTCTGCAGTTTACCAGATGAGATTCATCTGTCTATTTACCGTGTATGATGCTACTTTCCAAAGAAAACTTGGTGCTGTTGTGTAATGGCGTAACTGAGTGCCGAAGCTATCTGATGTAATTCGATTACGAAATCCAGGTTGCTTTTATACGGATATGAAATATCCGGCGTGTTTTATAAGAAATATCAGTTTGATTAGTACATGGATTATCAATAATTGGCTAATTACCCTGCTTATTGGGGTTTTCTATTGCAAACGGTTACTCAGACAGCACCGTGGGCGATGAACTCGAACAACCCGCACGGTTTCTGGAAAGTAGGCATGTTCGATCAACTAACAATCACACACGGCCGCTTCCGGCAGTGAACTATTTGCGTTAGGCCACCTTGCACACACGTTTCCACACAAAGAACTACGTGGGATGTACATACCTACGGAAATGATTTTCTGGGATTCACCGTGTGGGATGTACAAACCTACGGAAATGATTTCTGGGATTCACCGGGTGGGATGATCATACCTACGGAAATGATTTCTGGGATTCACCGTGTGGGATGTACATACCTATGGAATTGATTTCCGGGATTCATCGTGTGGGATGTACATACCTACGGAAATGATTTCTGGGATTCACCGTGTGGGACGTACATACCTACGGAAATGATTGGGTTTCCATGCCTCGCCCGATCGCACACGGCCCCAGCCTGGGTCCCACGAGGGCCTATCCCCGACGATTTCTGGGTCGTGTGGGAAGGACCCCCCCCCCCTATCGCCCGCGCTCACTTGGCGATGGTTCCAAATGCCGTCGTGGAAAGGGGTTTTAAACCGTTTGTTTAGGACATCGGTGTACCAGTGCATGGAGCCTCTGGCAACCGTAAGCCCAACTCTGTAATAACTATCTCGCGGAGAAAAAAATTAGAGAGAAGGAATCATCGCATTTTTTGATACGGAGCCACCGCCGCCTCCTGTTCTTCATCAGGAGGGCTGATCTGGAGTCTATTCAGGGCTCCGGAGGGTGGAATTCATCATTGTCGTCATCATCAACCCATCTCCATCAACAATTCCATGATGCTTGATAAACCAAAAGTATAGGGGATCATTTGTAGCCTTCTTTGATAAATAAGAGTGTCGAACCCAACGAAGAGCTAAATGTAGAGCAAATATTTCCTCAAGTTCTATCGACCACCGATACAACTCTACGCACACTTAACGTTTGCTTTACCTAGAAATAGTATGAAACAATTTTGCAAGATATAAAACTACGGGCACTTTGCGACAATAAAGCTAGGAATAAATTGCAAGGTAATAAATGTAGATAGCTTTTGTCAACAAGAAAGTCATTTGTCCCTAGGCAATCGATAACAAGTACCGGTAATCATTCTTGTAATTTTATATGAGGGAGAGGCATGAGCTAACGTACTTTCTCTACTTGGATCATATGCACTTATGATTGGACCCCTAGCAAGCATCTGTGATATGTCTCCAATGTATCTATAATTTTTCATTGTTCCATGCTATTATATTATCTATCTTGGATGTTTTATATGCATTTATATGCTATTTTATATGATTTTTGGGACTAACCTATTAACCTAGAGCCAAGTTCCAGTTTCTGTTTCTTCCTTGTTTTTGAGTTTTACAGAAAAGGAATATCAAACGGAGTCCAAATGAGCTGAAAAATTACGGTGATTTTTTATGGACCAGAAGAAGCCCCCAAAGCAAAAGAGTTGGGCCAGAAGAGCCATGAGGCCTCCACAAGGGTGGAGGGCGCGCCCTACCCCCCTGGGCGCGCCCTCCATCCTTGTGGGCTCCTCGTGGACCCCCTTGACGTGAAACCGACGCCAAAAATTCCTATAAATACAGAAACCCCCGAAAAGAAATCGAGATTGGGAGTTCCGCTGCCGCAAGCCTCTGTAGCAACGAAAAACCAATTGGGAGCCCGTTCTTGCACCCTACCGGAGGGGGAATCCATCACCGGTGGTCATCTTCGTCATCCCGGCGCTCTCCATGATGAGGAGGGAGTAGTTCACCCTCAGGGCTGAGGGTATGTACCAGTAGCTATGTGTTTGATCTCTCTCTCTCTCTCTGTCTCTCTCGTGTTCTTGATTTGGCACGATCTTGATGTACCGCAAGCTTTGCTATTATAGTTGGATCTTATGATGCTTCTCCCTGTCTTTTAAGTCTTTAAGGATTTGAGAACACTTGATGTATGTCTTGCATGTGCTTATCTGTGGTGACAATGGGATATTCACATGATCCACTTAATGTATGTTTTGGTGATCAACTTGTGGGTTCTGTGATCTTGTGAACTTATGCATAGGGGTTGGCACACGTTTTCGTCTTGACTCTCCGGTCGAAACTTTCGGGCACTCTTTGAAGTTCTTTGTGTTGGTTTGAATAGATGAATCTGAGATTGTGTGATGCATATCCTTATAATCAAACCCGTGGATACTTGTGATGACATTGGAGTATCTAGGTGACACTAGGGTTTTGGTTGATGTGTATCTTAAGGTGTTATTTTAGTATGAACTCTAGGCTGTGTCACATCAGAAAGAATAACTTTCGAGTGGTTTCGTACCCTACAATAATCTCTTCGTCTGTTCTCCGCTATTAGTGACTTTGGAGTGACTCTTTGTTGCACGTTGAGGGATTGTTATATGATCTAATTACGTTATCATTGTTGAGAGAACTTGCACTAGTGAAAGTATGAACCCTAGGCCTTGTTTCGAAGCATTGCAATACCGTTTTCGCTCACTTTTGTTACTCGTTACCTTGTTGTTTTTATATTTTCATATTACAAAAACCTATATCTACCATCCATATTGCACTTGTATCACCATCTGTTCGTCGAACTAGTGCACCTATACAATTTACCATTGTATTGGGTGTGTTGGGGACACAAGATACTCTTTGTTATTTGGTTGCAGGGTTGTTTGAGACAGACCATCTTCATCCTACGCCTCCCATGGAATTATAAACCTTAGGTCATCCACTTGAGGGAAATTTGCTATTGTCCTACAAAACTCTGCGCTTGGACGCCCAACATGAGTCTACAAGAAGAAATTTGCGTACTAGACATCAAGCTCTTTTCTGGCGCCGTTGCCGAGGAGGTTAGTTCTTGAAGGTATATCTTTAGATCTTGCAATGGAATCTTTTAGTTTCTGGTTTTATCACTAGTTTAGTCTATAAAAGAAAACCACAAAAAATGGATTTGAGGTTGCCTGATATGCTTCATCTTTATCATGTCTTTCTTGAAAATGATGGACCGGAAAATTGTGCCAAAGTGCTAGAAGAAGAATGCATTAAAATGTTTGGCACTTAATATTTGAATGATGAGCATGATTGCAATGTTGTTAGTATGAATTCTTTGAATATCCATGATGCTAATGATATGCAAAGCCACAAGCTTGGGGATGCTATGTTTGATGAATATGATCTTTTTAGTCCCCCAAGTTTTGATGAGCAAATTTATTATGATGATGGCATGCCTCCTATTTATGATGATTATATTGATGAAAGTGGGTTTGGAAGAGTGTCAACTCTAGGTACTAATGATCCCACTATTTTGGAGGATGTTGAATCTTATAATATTTATGAAAGTGGATTTGGAGAGGTCATGACTTTATTTAGGGATGAATCCACTATTTCGGAAGAGGTTCCAATTGATTATGAGAACAAAGTTGTTATCTATGATGATTATTCTGATGACATGTATGCTATAAAGAATAATGATAACAATGAAACTTGTCATCTTGATTTTAATTTTCAATTGGATTATGCCTCATTTGATAGTTATTTTGTTGAGTTTGCTCCCACTACTATTGATGAGAATAAATTTTCTTATGTGGTGAGTAGTAAAATTTCTATGCTTATGGATCATGAAAAGAATGATTTATGTGATGGTTATATTGTTGAATTCATTCATGATTCTACTGAAAATTATTATGAGATAGGAACATATGCTTTTACATATTGATATAATATGAAGCTTCCTCTCAATGTGTTGAAAATCTTAAAGTCATGCTTATTTTGCCTTCCTATGCTAGTTGATTCTTGTTCCCATAAGTTGTTTACTCACAAAATCCCTATGCATAGGAAGTGGGTTAGACTTAAATGTGCTTCTCGCATATGTTTCATGATGCTCTCTTTGCGTTTCAATTCTTATCTATTATGTGAGCATGATTGAAACCATCATGCCTAGCTAGAAAGGCATTAAAGAGAAGCGCTTGTTGGGAGACAACCCAACATTTACCCCTACTGTTTTTGTGTGTCCACATAATTACTCTACTGTAGTAATCATGTTTTATAGCTTTTGTTTAAATAAAGTGCCAAGTAAAGCCTTTGGGATACTATGGATGATAGTTGACTTGATTCTGTGCAAAAACATAAACTTTTGCTCCCAGTCCAGGAATTTTGAAAACTCACTGGAACGTGCTTTTGATCTAAATTTTTACACAAGATTGATATACAAATTTTCTAGACTGTCCTAATTTTTCAAAATTTGTGGAGTTACAGAAGTATGATTTAAATTCAGATCTTTACACACAGTTCTATTTTTGACAGATTCTGTTTTTTGATGCATAGTTTGCTTGTTTTCTAGTTTCTATGGCTTATATTGCTTAATATAAATTGTAGAAATGATAGGGTACAGTAGGAATCATGTGAGAAGAATTATGAATCTTGTCTTGATAGTACCAAAGTGAATGATTTGTTTTATTATACTAACAAAGCTTACGAGTTTTCTGTTGAGTTTTGTGTTGTGAAGTTTTCAAGTTTTGGGTAAAGTTTTGATGGACTACGGAATAAAGAGTGGCAAGAGCCTAAGCTTGTGGATGCCCAAGGCACCCCAAGGTAATATTCAAAGACAACCAAGCAACTAAGCTTGGGGATGCCCCGGATGGCATCCCCTCTTTTGTCTTCGTTCATCGGTAACCTTACTTGGAGCTATATTTCTATTCACCCCATGATATGTGTTTTGCTTGGAGCGTCATTTTATTTTATTAGGATTTGCTTGCTGTTATTTAGAGTAATGTTTTGCATCTTTCAGTTCAATAAAAGGGTCAAGTATAGCCTTTACCATGCTTATTTTGCAAGTCCATATGTTGCTGTTTTAAAAACAGAAAGTTTGTTGTTATGTTTTGAATATTTTTGAATAGTCAGAACAAGATAAAATCTTGAAATTTTTACACAATGAGTAAAAACAAATTTTTTACAGTGTGGTAATTTTTCGGAATTTTGGAGTTAGGGAAGTATGATTCCTCTTACGTTCTTTAAAGATTGTTCTGTTTAGACAGATTGCTGTTATGTTTGCATTGTTTGCATATGTTTGCTTGTTTAATGATTCTATTTGAGGATAGGACTATTAAATATGAAGATGCATTTAGTATGCAATGTCAAATAATAATTTTGGTGATTTTCTACAGTAGAGAATGATAAGGTTTATGCGTTGATTTATACTAACTTATCTCACGAGTTCTTGTTGAGTTTTATGTGGATGAAGTTGTTAAGATTTAGGGAAACCGCAATATGAAAGGA
Source organism: Triticum aestivum (assembly GCF_018294505.1). Classification (NCBI taxonomy): domain Eukaryota; kingdom Viridiplantae; phylum Streptophyta; class Magnoliopsida; order Poales; family Poaceae; genus Triticum; species Triticum aestivum. The sequence continues at coordinate 38,246,357 of NC_057808.1, read as the reverse complement.
ATTAAGGAGACACAAAAGCTCAAGCTTGGGGATTCCCAAGGCATCCCTAATTAGTATTTCAAGAATTCTCAAGCATCTAAGCTTGGGGATGCCCCGGTTGGCATCCCACCTTTCTTCTTCAACAATAATCGGTCAGTTTTGGTTAAGCCTAAGTTTTTGATTCTTCACATGATATGTGATATCCTTGCAATGTCATTTTATTTAGATTTTCTTGATTTTTGAATAATATCCCAAGATCCGAAATTCTTAAATGTTAGAGAGTCTTCACATAGTTACATAATTATTCAACTACTCATTGATCTTCACTCATATCTTTTGGAGTAGTTTGTCATTTGCTCTAGTTCTTCACTTATATCTTTTTAGAGCACGGTGGTAGTTTTATTTTGAATAAATTGTTGAACTCTCATGCCTCACTTATATCATTTTAAGAGTCTCTAAACAGCATGGTAATTTGCTTAGGTTATGAATTTAGTCCTAATATGATAGGCATCCAAGAGGGATATAATAAAAACTTTCATATAAAGTGCATTGAATATTATGCAAAGTTGGATTCTTTATGATTGTTTTGAGATATAAATATGGTGATATCAGAGTCATGCTAGTGAGTAGTTGTGAATTTGAGAAATACTTGTGTTAAGGTTTGTGAGTTCCGTGGCATGCACGTATGGTGAACCGTTATGTAACGAAGTTGGAGCATGAGATATTTTTTGATTGTCTTCCTTATGAGTGGCGGTCGGGGACGAGCGATGGTCTTTTCTTACCAATCTATCCCCCTAGGAGCATGCGTGTAGTACTTCGTTTCAATAACTAATACTCCCTCTGTAAACTAATATAAGAGCGTTTAGATCACTAAAATAGTTATCTAAACGCTCTTATATTAGTTTACGGAGGGAGTAGATTTTTGCAATAAGTATGTGAGTTCTTTATGATTAATCTTGAGTCCATGGATTATACGCACTCTCACCCTTCCACCATTGCTAGCCTCTCTAGTACCGCGCCACTTTCGCCGGTACCATACACCTACCATATAACTTCCTCAAAACAGCCACCATACCTACCTATTATGGCATTTCCATAGCCATTCCGAGATATATTGCCATGCAACTTTCCACCGTTCCGTTTATTATGACACGCTTCATCATTGTCATATTTCTTTGCATGATCATGTAGTTGACATCGTATTTGTGGCAATGCCACCATTCATAATTCTTTCATACATGTCACTCTTGAGTCATTGCACATACCGGTACACCGCCGGAGGCATTCATATAGAGTCATATTTTGTTCTAAGTATCGAGTTGTAAAGTAAATAAAAGTGTGATGACCTTCATTATTAGAGCATTGTCCCATGTGAGGAAAAAAAGAGGAAAGGGAAAATAAAAAAAGGGGAGAAGGGCCAAAAAAAATAAAAGAAAGAAAAAATGAGAGAGAAAAATAGAAGGGGCAATGTTACTATCCTTTTACCACAATTGTGCTTCGAAGTAGCACCATGATCTTCATGATAGAGAGTCTCCTATGTTGTCACTTTCATATACTAGTGGGAATTTTTCATTATAGAACTTGGCTTGTATATTCCAACAATGGGCTTCCTCAAAATGCCCTAGGTCTTCATGAGCAAGGAAGTTGGATGCACACCCACTTAGTTTTCGTTTTTGAGCTTTCTTAAACTTATAGCTCTAGTGCATCTGTTGCATGGCAATCCCTACTCACTCACATTGATATCTATTGATGGGCATCTCCATAGCCCATTGATACGCCTAGTTGATGTGAGACTATCTCCCTCTTTTTGTTTTCTCCACAAGCACCTTCTATTCCACCTATAGTGCTATGTCCATGGCTCACGCTCATGTATTGCGTGAAAGTTGAAAAGGTTTGAGAACATCAAAAGTATGAAAAAATTGCTTGGCTTGTCAACAGGGTTGTGCATGATTTGAATATTTTGTGTGATGAAGATGGGGCATAGCCAGACTATATGATTTTGTAGGGTTAAGCTTTCTTTGGCCATGTTATTTTGAGAAGACATAATTGCCTTGTTAGTATGCTTGAAGTATTATTGTTTTTATGTCAATATTAAAATTTTGTTTTGTATCTTATGGATCTGAATATTCTTGCCACAATAGAGAAGATTCTATTGATGAATATGTTAGGTAGCGTTCCACATCAAAAATTATGTTTTTGTCATAAACCTACTCGAGGATGAGCAGGAATTAAGCTTGGGGATGCTTGACACGTCTCCAACATATCTATAATTTTTGATTGTTCCATGCTATTATATTATCTAGGGCCAATTCCATTTCTGCCCTAACTTGATCCCACTACTCAAATTTGCCCCTAATTCCGAAGTGTGCTCAAATTTGCCCCTCCGCCGTCGTGTGGCCTTATAGAAATGCCCTTCCGTGCCGTTTCCGTCGAGTCAAAGCGCTTTGACCGGTAACTCGCCGTCTTTTAGAGATTTTTGCCCCTGGTGCTTACATGTGGGCCCTATTTGAATCGTTCTCTCACTCTCACTCTCCTCTGTTTCTTCAACCTCCCGACGTGCACACTGGATCTGAGCACATGCACTTCACTTTGGCAATTGGCACCAGAGGAAGCTGGAATCAGCAGAGGAGTGTGATGTGCATGTCGGGCATGGCTTCATCGAGCTCATCGGCAGTCGGCGAGGTAAGTATTGCTTATCAATTTGGGGATTTTGCAAAATTAGGGTTCGTTCATCCAAAGTGGGGATTCTGTTGTTGTTGTTTAGGTTGATGGTGTAGGCATAGTTCAGTGGCCATCTGAGTTCTTCCTCCCCGGTCCAACGTTCTGTGGACTTGAGGAGCGCACGAAGCACCGCTGCCCGGGGCATGGACTCGTTCCTGCTCGCCGTGTCGCCTGGAGAGGAGCTAGTATAGTGAGGCGATTTTTGGGCTGCCAACTTGATGTAATTGCTTGGGAACTTAAATTGTGTTATTTAGATTTGTATCAAGCTATAATTTTGGGCCTGATTTTGGTTTGATTTTGCAGCTGCCCGATGAATGCGAGTAGGTTGTTCGGATTGACCCGCCTCTGTTAGATTGTGTTGGTCGTGCCTTCGAGGAGATGCATGCTGGGCTGGAAGCAAGCTGGCTTAAAGCTCATCGTTTGGATAGGAGGGTGATGCATTTAACTGAGAAAAACAAGAAACTGAAGATGAAGTTGAAGAAGAACAAGGATTTGCTGGATACTAGTGGATTTCTCATAGTTCTAGTGGTAGTTGTTTTGGCCACTGTAGTTTCTATGTGGTCTAAGAATTCATATTGATGTAGTTCTTTTGGCTGTTGTGGTTTTTTGTGTGAACTGAAGATGGGTGTGAACTGAGTTGTTGGGTTTGATCTGAAGAACTGATTTGGCAGCAGATGAATTGAGTTATGTTGCTTGTAAACTAGTTGTTGTTATGTCCAGGTGACAAAATGAGAATAAAATTGTTGTTGTGACATGCCAAAATGATCTTAAATATGTGGTTTGACATGCGAAAATGATCATTCACTATACCAACATACATAATGGGGCAACATACATGCCAAATTGATCATTCAAAACAACATTTGCATAGATATATTGCAGTGTGAACAAGCACACAACATCAAGCACAGATAACATGTTTTCTCACACCAAACTTGCATATAGTGCACACCAGCACTAATAACTAGCACTTCACACCAAACTTGCATGCACACCAGCACTAATAACTAGTAGTTCACACCAACTTCACATAGTTAAGAACACAATAAACTATCCGTTTGAGAACTACCTAGAACACAATAAACACCAACACTATCAGTTTCACTACAACTTGGCCCTCTTGCTCCTGGTGTTGCAAGCTGGGTTTGTAGATAGCCTAGAACTGATCCTCCTGTTGTTCATAATTTTCTCCAGTTCCTTCTGAGGAGGAACTATTTTGCTGAGCTGGTTGCTACCTGTAACAGAGCCAATTGTGGTCTCTTTAGAAAATGAAAGCTTCTTCTTCTTTGATGGTGATGCTCCTCTCATAGCTGGTTTCTTATAATTTTTTCTTGGGCTGTAAAGGTAAAGAAAATGATAGTTAGCAAGCAGACAGAACATGTTCTTCAGAATTTAGCATGACATGTTGCCCCACATATTATACCTGACTGCACTAGCCACTGTAGTTGCATCAATTGTTGGTTCTGGTACAGGGTCAGTTGCATCAGTTGTTGGTTCTGGTACAGGATCGATTGTTCTTGGGCTTTAAAGATTCAGACAAATGAGAAGTTAGCAAGCAAAAATGACATGTTCTTCAGAATGTAGTAATAAATATTATACCTGACATGTTCATTTGCAACTTTATCTTGTGCTCCTGTATCTGCAACATCTCCTGTATCTTCATCTGCAATTGCATCTTGTGCTCCTTCATCTCCTGTATCTTCTTCTATTTCAATAGGTTCTTCAGATGCATTGTCTGCACCCCAATGTTCATCTTCTCCAAAGCAGGGTCTACTGATTCTTTGCAGTTCTTTCCACGATGTCCAAGTCTGCCACATCTGTCACATTTATGTTTTCTCCCCCCAAGTCCTTTTACCTCAGACTTTGCTCTAATTCTTCTCTTCCTCGGTCTTCCAGGTGCCATGTTTTGAAGTGGTGCACATATTTTGAAACCTGGGTCAATCACATCCCACTATTGCTTTCCCTCCATTGCAGGCAAATTCTCAGCATAGGTTGCATTGAATTTTTGAACTGAGAAATAATCATGCACATACTGATCTATTTCACTAACTGGACCTCTCATTGAAGTAATAAAAAATAAAGCATGTATGCATGGTTGTCCAGTTAGTTGCCACTTTCTACAACTAAAAGTTCTAGTTTCCAATTTAACAGGATATCTCCACTCTCTCTTTTCCTTCTCAATTGTTGTCACCTCTGCTTCATATGTGCTTCTCATCACCAAAGTCATGTCTAGGTCTGTAGATTTTGCATGTAACAACTTCATGACTTTGGGAATTATAATGTGCCCACTGAATGTGGCAGATGCAATTTGTTGTCTTAGAGCAAACTTCTCCATAAGATTCTGCCTTATATTGTCAAGCAAATCCACAATGTGCAAACCTTTCCATTTTTTAATCTTGGAATTGAAAGACTCGGCTAGATTGTTATTAACATAATCTAGTTTGCAAGTCTCATTGAATAGTGCCCTGGCCCACAACTTACTGTGATGTTCCTCTAGGTATTCTTTGACACCTTCCTTGCTATACAACTGCCTCAGATGCTAGTTGTGCTTCTTCAAGCTATATGTCAAAGAACATGGCCACAGATTTTCATCAAAGAATTTTCCTCTAAACTTTTTTGAAAAATTTGCTGCCAAGTGCCTCATGCATTCTCTATGCTCTACTCCTGGAAATACAGCCTCAACTACAGTCTCAAGACCCGTACATGCATCTGTGTGAATTACCAGACCTGGTGGGTGGCCTATAAGTTCTTTCAGGTTTTGGAAAAACCAACTCCAGCTTTCTATGTTCTCACCCCCTAACACACCATATGCAACTGGATATATCCAGTTGCATGCATCAACTGCACAGGCACTGACTAGTTGTCCTCTAAACCTCCCATTCAATGCTGTGGCATCTACTGCTAAGTATGGCCTACATCCATCCGAAAAACCCTTCCAACAAGCTTTGAATGACACAAAAACTCTCCTAAAGCACTCTTTTTCTCTGGTTTGTCCATTTATTTTGAATTGCACTGTGTGTTTATTAATGTTCACAACACTACCAGGAGATGCCTTCTCCACTTCAGTCTTGAAAGTGTACAATAACTGGAAAGAGTCAGACCACTTACCATATATATTGTCTAGGGCCATTTGCTTTCCATAGAACACCCTCATATATGGTATGACCAAGCCATACTTTTTCTTCAGATCTTTTTTGAGCTGTGTAGGACCAATATTTGAATCTTCTTGTACCCAGTTCTTAATAGCATCTGCAATCCACCTGCTCTTAGCAGACCTCAACCTCTGCCTCCTGTTCACACTTGGACAAGTGTGAGCAATTTTATTCACTTTCACCTGCATACCAATAAATAACACATAAGTCAGACATAAAATGGTACAATATACAAGGAAATCAGACATATATGTGCTACAGTAACTGTTAGTATCTCCAATTTATACCTGAAACAAAGAGCTATGTCTCATTAGAGAGGCATGCATCCTCCACTTACATCTCTTGTAGGCACAATGAACTGTCAGTCTAGTTGGATCAGTCTTGTCAACTTTGTACTCACTTTGAGTTTTAATTGCAAAAGTTGCAAGTGCATTTCTACAGTCTAAAGCACGAGAAAATATAGTTCCTTCTTGCAGAGAAGGATCATCTCTATTATATTGCACATCTGGCCTATCCTCATCTGATGATTCAGAGTACCCCATGTCAATGTCCTCAGCCAACTCATCTTCACCTGCCTCTTCAAACATTGCTTCAGGTGGTTGAATGTAATCCTCCTCGGCTGCTTTGCCCATGGACTGCTTTCTTACAACAAACTCTGGATAAAGCAGTTCATCCTCATCATCAACGGGCACATCATCAACAAGGCCATCTTCCATGTTAGAATTACCAGAATCTATGCTATTACTAGTGCCTTCTTGAGTGGGTACTTGTTCACTTGGAGTTACTGGTATTTGCACAGACTTGGATGATGATTTTCTCCCCCTACATTCACTGCTTCTACCTGTAGAGCTGCTAGGTTGTGACCTCCTTCCTGCACTGCTTGTTTCTCCCCTTTTTCTCTGAATGACGTTAATTTCTAATTGGACAGACTTGGAATCAGCATTTGTCCCAAACATTAATGCTAACTCATCATCACATTGAACTGGGACCAAAATAGAATTAGCAATGTCCCAGTACCTAAACTCCACTGCATCATATATTCCCCATGGATATTATTCGCAGATTGCAGCCGTAAATTGAATAAATGATGATCTACTGTCCACAACAAGAGGAAATGTGAAGCCAGTACCAGAGCTTCCTAAAATTGTGGTTTCCATTCTACAGTTCAGAGAAAATGCAGTACTCGGATTCGGATCTATCCTACCAACAAATCGCACAAAACAACAAAGAAAGGGGAGAGGAACATGAGCACTACGAGCATAGGCAGTACATAATCAACCTACACAGCGAACAAAGAACACAGAGGAAAGGGAAAGAGAGATACCGGGCCGGTGATGTGTTCCCGTTTATGTCGCCGTCGTCGCCGCCCTCACGCTCGTGCACCATCCTGTGTGGACTCCGCCTCCAACCCCAGCGCACCAATGCTCTAAGAGGGTTCAGATCTACAACTTGTCACCAGCAGCCGCTCGATCTGTAGCCTCCATGGCCGCAACAAATCGATGAGTTTTAGGGTTAGGCTTCGTGCGATTTGGGGAGAGAGTGAGACAGTGAAGCGTGAGAGAGAGAATAGATAGGGTAAGTGAGTCGATGAGGGCCCACATGTAAGCACCAGGGGCAGAAATGTCTAAAAGACGGCGAGTTACCGGTCAAAGCGCTTTGACTCGACGGAAACGGCACGGAAGGGCATTTCTATAAGGCCACATGACGGCGGAGTGGCAAATTTGAGCACACTTCGGAATTAGGGGCAAATTTGAGTAGTGGGATCAAGTTAAGGGCAGAAATGCAATTGTCCCTATTATCTATCTTGGATGTTTTATATGCATTTATATGCTATTTTATATGATTTTTTGGGACTAACCTATTAACCTAGAGCCCAGTGCCAGTTTCAGTTTTTTCCTTGTATTTGAGTTTTACAGAAAAGGAATATCAAACGGAGTCCAAATGAGCTGAAAATTTACGGTGATTTTTTATGGACCGGAAGAAGCCCCCGAAGCAAAAGAGTTGGGCCAGAAGAGCCGTGAGGCCTCCGGAAGGGTGGAGGGAGCGCCCTACCCCCTGGGCACGCCCTCCATCCTTGTGAGCTCCACGTGGACCCGCCTGACATGAAACCGATGCCAAAATTCCTATAAATACAGAAACCCCTGAAAAGAAACCGAGATCGGGAGTTCTGCCGCCGCAGGCCTCTGTAGCCACGAAATACCAATCGGGAGCCAGTTCCGGGACCCTGCCGGAGGGGGAAACCATCACCGGTGGCCATCTTCATCATCCCGGCGCTCTCCATGATGAGGAGGGAGTAGTTCACCCTCGGGGCTGAGGGTATATATGTACGAGTATCTATGTGTTTGATCTCTCTCTCTCTCTCGTGTTCTTGATTTGGCACGATCTTGATGTACCGCAAGCTTTGCTATTATAGTTGGATCTTATGATGCTTCTCCCCCTCTACCTTCTTGTAATGGATTGAGTTTTCCCTTTGAATTTATCTTATCGAATTGAGTTTTAAGGATTTGAGAACACTTGATGTATGTCTTGCATGTGCTTATCTATGGTGACAATGGGATATTCACGTGATCCACTTGATGTATGTTTTGGTGATCAACTTGCGGGTTCTGTGACCTTGTGAACTTATGCATAGGGGTTGGCACACGTTTTCTTCTTGACTCTCTGGTAGAAACTTTGGGGCACTCTTTGAAGTTCTTTGTGTTGGTTTGAATAGATGAATCTGAGATTATGTGATGCATATCGTATAATCAAACCCGTGGATACTTGTGGTGACATTGGCGTATCTAGGTTGCATTAGGGTTTTGGTTGATGTGTATCCTAAGATGTTATTTTAGTACAAACTCTAGAGCTTTTTGTGACACTTATAGGAATAGCTCAATAGATCAATCAGAAATAATAACTTTTAGGTGGTTTAGTACCCTACAATAATCTATTCATTTGTTCTCCGCTATTAGTGACTTTGGAGTGACTCTTTGTTGCATGTTGAGGGATTATTATATGATCTAATTATGTTATCATTGTTGAGAGAACTTGCACTAGTGAAAGTATGAACCCTAGGCCTTGTTTCGAAGCATTGCAATACCGTTGTCGCTCCCTTTTGTTACTAGTTACCTTGCTGTTTTTATATTTTCAGATTACAAAAACCTATATCTACCATCCATATTGCACTTGTATCACCATCTCTTCGCCGAACTAGTGCACCTATACAATTTACCATTGTATTGGGTGTGTTGGGGCCACAAGAGACTCTTTGTTATTTGGTTGTAGGGTTGTTTGAGAGAGACCATCTTCATCCTACGCCTCCCACGGATTGATAAACCTTATCTCATCCAATTGAGGGAAATTTGCTACTGTCCTAAGAAACTCTGCGCTTGGAGGCCCAACACGAGTCTACAAGATGAAGGTTGCGTAGTAGACATCAATCCGCAACTACTAAAGATCATTAAGGTCATAAAACCCAACCATAGCATTAAGTATCAAGTCCTCTTTATCGCATACGCAGCAACCCACCGTAAGAGAATCATGAACGTATTGCAACACCCTACAGTGAGGATACCTCCATTTGTGCGAGACGAAGGGCACTGTAGGACAGCACCATAAATAAAATATACAATCATACCAACCAAGATCACGATTAACCCACAGGACAAAACGGATCTACTCAAACATCATAGGATAGCCAAATATCATTGGAAATAATATATGGATTTGAGCACCATGTTTAAGTAGAGATTACAGCGTGGAGAAGGGAGGTTACACCACTGCATAGAGGGGGAGAGAGTTGGTGTTGACGGTAGCAAGAACGTTGATGTAGATCGCCGTCACGATCCTAGCCCCGGCGACACTCCGGCGCCACCAGGAGAGAGGGGGGGAGAGCCCCCTCCTACTTCTTCTTCTTCCTTGGCCTCCCCCCTAGATGGGAGGACAGTTCCCCCTATGGTCCATGGCCTTCATGGCGGCGGAGGGGCAGGAGCCCCTCCAAGATTGCATTTGTCTCTCTGTTCTCTTTTGTTTCGCGTTCCCCCAGATCTGGCCGAAAACGTTTCTTGTATTCCTGGAGATCCGTAACTCCGATTGCGCTGAAATTTTAACACGATTTTTTTGGATATAAGCTTCCTTGCGCCCGAAGTGGAGATCCAACTGACGTACGAGGTGAGCATAAGACACCTGGGCACGCCCTAGTGTATCTTGGGGCCTGTGGGGCCCCGTTTGCATTGATTCCACCTCCCAAAAATCACATATATTCCAAAATAATTCTTCATAAATTTTTATCGCTTTTGGACTTCATTTGATATGGATTTTCTATGAAATAAGAAACATGCAGAAAAAACAACAACTGGCACTGGGCACTGGATCAATAGGTTAGTCCAATAAATCATATCAATTGTTGCCAAAAATATGTAAAAGTTGTATAATATTGGCATGAAACAATAAAAAATTATAGATACGACGGAGACGTATCAGCATCCCTAAGCATAATTCCTGCTCGTCCTCGAGTAGCTAAATGATAAAGAAGAATAATTTTTGATGTGGAATGCTACCTAGCATATACTTGATTATATATGTAATCTTGGCATGAATATTAAGACATAAGTGACTCAAAGCAATAGTCTATAATTTAACATAAAGACATCAATACTTAGGCATCCCAACAAACAATCATGTCTTTCAAAATATCAATGCTAAAGAAAGCTAACCCTACAAAATCATATAGTCTTGTCATGCTATGTCTTCTTAACACAAAGTATTTATCATGCACAACCCCGATGACAAGCCGAGCAATTGGTTCTTACTTTTTAACGCGCTTCAGCTTTTTCAACCCTCACGCAATACATGACGCAAGCCATGGATAAAGCACTATAGGTGGAATAGAGTATGATGATAGGGGTAAATATAAAGAAGACAAAAAGTAAGAAAGTCTCACATCGACGCGACTAACCAACGGGCTATGGAGATGCCCATCAATTGATATCAATGCAAGGAGTAGGGATTGCCATGCAAGGGATGCACTAAGATCTATAAGTGTATGAAAGCTCAACATGAAAACTAAGTGGGTGTGCATCCAACTTGCTTGCTCATGAAGACCTCGGGCATTTGAGGAAGCCCATCATCAGAATATACAAGCCAAGTTCTATAATGAAAAATTCCCACTAGTATATGAAAGTGACTAAATAGGAGACTCTCTATATCAAAAAATGGTGCTACTTTGAAGCACAAGTGTGGAACTAGCATGCCCCTTCTCTCTTTGTTTTTTTTTGTTTTTTCCTTTTCTTCTTTTTTTCTTTTTTTTCTTTTTTTCTCTCATTGTTCGAAGTCTCATCCCGACTTGTGGGGGAATCATAGTCTCCATCATCCTTTCCTCACTGGGGCAATGCTCTAAAATGAATACTGATGATCATCACACTTCTATTTACTTATAACTCAAAAGAAATAAAAAATCACAACTCGATACCTATGACAAAGTATGACTCTATATGAATGTCTCTCGCAATGTACCAGGATGTGCAATGATCTAGCGCAACATGTATAAAAAATGATGAACGGTGGCTGAGCCAGAACTACTATATCAGCTATATGATCATGCAAAGCAATATTACAATGAATGCTCAAGTCATCAAAACGGAGGCGGTGGAAATTGCATGGCAATATATCTCGGAATGGATATGGAAAGGCCATAATAGGTAGGTATGGTGGCTATTTTGAGGAATATATAATAAGGTTTATATGCGATAGAGCGTATCATATCATGGGGTTTGGATGCACCTACGAAGTTTGCACCAACTCTCGAGGTGAGAACGGACAATGCACGATACCGTAGAGGCTAGCAAATTGCGGGAAGGTAAGAATGTGTTTAATCCATGGACTCACATTAGTCATAACTAACTCATATACTTATTGCAAAAGTTTATTAGCCCTCAAAGCAGAGTACTACTACGCATGCCCCTAGGGGGATAGATTGGTAGGAAAATACCATCGCTCATCCCCGACCGCCACTCATAAGGAATACAATCAATAATAAATCATGCTCCAACTTTATAGCATAACGAGAGACTATAAGTGAATGCTTTAGGAATCACAAACCTTAACACCAATATTCTTACTAACCACAACCGTTTACTAGTACCTCCCACATATTCCATCTCTATATCGCAAAACTATTGCAAGGAATCAAACATATCATATTCAGTGATCCATAAGTTTTATGTATACTTTATAATGTTCATCCAGTTGTTCCTACTACTTATATTGAAAAACCTCCTTTCCCTGTTAGGATAAAGGAACATGCTAAAGTTTCAACTATGGTTAACAAAAGTTATATTAGAACACCTAAACCAGATGAACAAATTAAAGTAGAACCTAGTATTTCTATGATTAAGGATCTCTTGGAAGAAAATGTAGACGAGCATGTTATTTACTTCTGTGAAGAAGCTGCTAGAATTGCCAGACCTGATAAAAAGGATAAACAAAAACCTGTTGTTGCATGCCCGTTGTCTCAGTTAAAATAGGGGACCACTATTATCATGGTTTATGTGACATAGGTGCTAGCGTGAGTGCTATTCCCTACTCTTTGTATCAAGAAATTATGAATGACATAGCACCCGCAGAGATAGAAGACATAGATGTTACTATTAAACTTGCTAATAGAGATACTATATCACCAATTGGGATTGTTAGCGATGTTGAAGTCTTGTGTGGGAAAATAAAATACCCTACTGATTTTCTTGTTCTTGGTTCCCCACAAGATGACTTATGTCCCATTATCTTTGGTAGACCTTTCTTGAACACCGTTAATGCTAGGATAGATTGTGAGAAACAAACTGTCGTTGTTAGCTTTGGTGATGAGTCTCATGAGTTTAATTTTTCCAAGTTTAGTAGAAAGCTTCATGAAAAAGAATTGCCTAGTAAGGATGAAATAACTGGTCTTGCTTCTATTGCTGTGCCTCCTACTAATCCTCTAGAACAATATTTTCTAGACCATAAAAATGATTTACATATGCATGAAAGAAATGAAATAGATGATATTTTCTTTGAACAACATCCTCTGCTTAAACACAATTTGCCTATTGAAACTCTAGGAGGTCCTCCTCCACCTAAAGGTGATCCTGTGTTTGAATTAAAACAATTGCCAGACACTTTGAAATATGCTTATCTTGATGAAAAGAACATATATCCTATTATTATGAGTGCTAACCTTTCAGAACATGAAGAAGAAATATTATTGAAACTTCTAAGGAAGCACCGAGCTGCTACTAGGTATACTCTTAATGATTTAAATGGCATTAGTCCCACTCTATGTCAGCACAAGATTAATATGGAACCTGATGCTAAACCCGTTGTTTATCACCAACGTCGGTTAAATCCAAAGATGAAAGAGGTTGTAAGAACGGAAATATTAACTTCTGGAAGCAGGTATAATCTATCCTATAGATGATAGTAGATGGGTAAGTCATGTACATTGTGTTCCTCAGAAAGGAGGTATTACTGTTGTTCCTAATGATAAGAATGAACTTATTCCACAAAGAGTTGTTACAGGCTATAGAATGGTAATTGATTTTAGAAAATTAAATAAAGCAACTAGAAAAGATCATTACCATTTGCCTTTTATCGATCAAATGTTAGAAAGATTATCTAAGCACACACACTTTTGCTTCCTTGATGGATACTCTGGCTTTTCACAAATACATGTTTCTCAACCTGATCAAGAAAAGACCACTTTTACTTGTCCTTTTGGAATGTATGCTTATATACGTATGCCTTTTGGTTTATGCAATGCACCTGCTACCTTTCAAAGTTGTATGACTGCTATATTCTCTGACTTTTGTGAAAAGATTGTAGAAGTTTTCATGGATGACTTCTCTGTTTATGGGAAGTTTTTTGATGATTGTTTACGCAATCTTGATCGAGTTTTGCAGAGATGTGAACAAACAAATCTTGCCTTGAATTGGGAGAAGTGCCACTTTACAGTTAATGAAGGAATTGTCATCGGTCATAAAATTTATGAAAAGGGTATTGAAGTGGACAAAGATAAGGTTGATGCAATTGAGAAAATGCCATGTCCTAAAGACATCAAAGGTATTCGTAGTTTCCTTGGTAATGTTGGTTTCCATAGGAGATTTATCAAAGACTTCTCTAAAATTTCTAGGCCTCTTACAAATGTTTTGCAAAAGGATGTCCCTTTTGTTTTTGACGATGATTGTTTTGAAGCCTATGAAACACTCAAGAAAGCCTTAATTTCTGCACCTATTGTTCAACCACCTGATTGGAACTTGCCTTTTGAAATTATGTGTGATGCTAATGATTATGTTGTTGGTGCTGTTCTAGGACAAAGAGTTGACAAGAAACTGAATGTCATTTGTTATGCTAGTAAAAGTCTAGACAGTGCTCAAAAGACTTATGCTACTACTGAAAAAGAATTCTTAGCAGTGGTGTTTGCTTGTGATAAATTTAGATCTTACACTGTTGATTCAAAAGTAATTGTTCACACCAACCATGCTGCTATTAAATATCTTATGGAAAATAAAGATGCTAAACCTAGACTTATTCGATGGGTTCTCTTGCTACAAGAATTTGATTTGCATATCACTGATAGAAAAGGAGCTGAGAACCCCGTAGCTGATAACTTGTCTAGGCTTGAAAATGTGCTTGATGACCCACTACCTATTAATGATAATTATCCTAATGAGCAGTTAGCTGCAATAAATGTTACTCATAATACTCCTTGGTATGATGACTATGCTAATTATATTGTTGCTAAATATTTTCCACCTAGCTTTACATACCAACAAAAGAAAAAATTATTCTATGATTTAAGACACCACTTTTGGGATGACCCACATCTTTATAAAGGAATAGATGGTATTATTAGACGTTGTGTACCTGAGCATGAACAGGGACAAATCCTTCGGAAATGCCACTCCGAAGCATATGGAGGGCATCATGCTGGAGATAGAACTGCTCACAAGGTATTGCAATCTGGATTTTATTGGCCTACTCTCTTCAAGGATGCCCGTAAGTTCGTCTTATCTTGTGATGAATGTCAGAGAATAGGTAATATCAGTAAGCGTCAAGAAATGCCTATGTTATTCACTTACTGTTGAACCACTTGATGTCCGGGGATTTGATTACATGGGACCTTTTCCTTCCTCTAATGGGTATACACATATTTTGGTTGCTGTTAATTATGTTACTAAATGGGTAGAAGCTATTCTAACCAATAGTGTTGATCACAAAACCTCTATTAAAATGCTTAAGGAAGTTATTTTCCCAAGGTTTGGAGTTCCTAGATATTTAATGACTGATGGTGGGTCACACTTTATTCATGGTGCTTTCCGTAAAATGCTTGCCAAGTATGATGTTAACCATAGAATTGCATCACCCTATCATCCTCAGTCTAGTGGTCAAGTTGAGCTTAGCAATAGAGAAATAAAATTAATTTTGCAAAAGACTGTTAATAGGTCCAAGAAGAATTGGTATAAGAAATTAGATGATACACTTTGGGCTTATAGAACAGCATATAAAATTCCTATGGGTATGTCTCCTTATAAAATGGTTTATGGAAAAGCTTGTCATTTGCCTCTTGAATTAGAACATAAAGCATATTGGGCAATCAAAGAACTCAACTATGATTTCAAACTTGCCGGTGAAAAGAGGTTATTTGATATTAGCTCATTAGATGAATGGAGAACCTAAGCTTATGAAAATGCCAAGTTGTTTAAAGAAAAAGTTAAAAGATGGCATGATAAAAGAATCCAAAAGCGTGAGTTTAAAGTCGGAGAATATGTTCTTTTGTACAACTCTCGTTTCAGGTTCTTTGCAGGAAAACTCCTCTAGAAATGGGAAGGACCCTATGTTATCGAGGAGGTTTATCGCTCTGGAGCTATCAAAATAAATAATGTTGAAGGTACTAACCCAAAGGTCGTTAATGGGCAACGAATAAAACACTATATCTCAGGTACGCCCATTAATGTTGAAAGCAATATTATCCAAACTTTAACACCGGAAGAGCACATAAAAGATTCCTTCCGAAACACTCTAGAATCGTGAAAATAAGGAGGTACGTGATAGGTAAGTAAACGGACTCCAAAAATCCGCAAAAATGTTTTTTGTTGGTTTTGGAATATTTAGAAAATTAGAAAAATAAGAAACTTTCAGGAAGCGTACCCTGGTGGGCACAAGACACCAGGGCGCACCTGGCTTGCCAGGCGCGCCCAGGTGGGTTGTGCCCACCTGGGACACCTTCCGGACTCCGTTTTTCTTCCTTTCACTTGTCCCCCAAGATAAAAAATCTTTATATACTCCCCGAACCTGTTGACCACGGTATCGCAAAGAAATCCTTTGTTCTCTTTTCTTGGTGTTTTCCTGTCAGATCTGAAATCATGTCATCCCAAGACTCCGAGGGTGAAAGCTATGCTGCTAATTTCATCTCGAACCCCAAGTCTTGTAGGGATGTAGAGCTCTATGGATGGACCACGGAGCAAGAGCTCAGATGAGGACGAACCTCCATTACCTCAACCCGGGGACATGCATGTGGAATTCAAGAAGTCAAGCCTCCCAAAGAAACCAAAGAGGCCTAAGATTCAGTTCTACCTCACTGTCTTTTGCAGGACAATAAGCAAGATCTATGCAAAAAGGTACTAGAGCTTGAACAGGAGGTCGGTGAATTGAAGGAGGAAAATTCCATCATCAAGCGCAAGCTAAGGAAGAAGGAAAAACCCTCTACTTCTTCATCACCACCACCTCCTTCTTCTTCACCACCAAAAGAAAATTCAGTTTCGGGTATGGGCACTCCCCTTGGCTTCCGCCAAGCTTGGGGGAGGTGCCCCTGTATCGTATCATCCCTACTATCTTTTGCCTTTACTATTTTTAGTTCGATCTTTTGCTTTAGAATGAATAAAAGTTTAGTTCGATCCTTTCTTTTCAAGAGCTTGCTTAGTGATCTATCCTTGTAATCGTGTGCAAGATATATAATAAAGTTTAGTTTGAGTTTTTCCTTTCTTTACTTTCATGTTGCAATAAAAAGAAAGGATATAAATAAAAAGAAAGGAAATAAAATAAAAAATATCATATGCTAATCTTATGGTAGGTGATGGCACCACATAAGGAAAAGTATAAGTAGAAAATTTTATTAGAGATTGACAAACATAGCATTGGTCAATGATGCAACTCATGAAAGAATTAATAAGGGAAGAGAAGATTCACATATAAATATACTATTCTAGAAATCTTTTGTGATTGTGAGCCCCCATCAAAATATTATATGCCAAAATGGTTGACGTTGGACAAGGAAGACAACTTAATGATTTATGTTTGTTCATATTCACATAGAAGTCATATTGTCATAGATCCTTTAACATGTGGTGCTTGCCCCTATCTTTGCTAGCCAAAAATTCCGCACTAAGTAGAGATACTACTTGTGCATCCAAAAACCCTTAAACCCAAATCTTATTTTCAAGAGTCCACCATACCTACATAGGGATTGAGCAAGATCCCTCAAGTAAGTTGTCATCGGTGCAAAAAGGCAAGAAAAATTGCTTCTAAATGTGTGAGATCATTTAGTGTAAGAGAAAATTGAGTGTTGCACGAACTTGTGATGGTGAAGAATAAAAGCGACAGACTGCATAATAAAGGTCGCTATCATAAGAGGCAATGCAACGTGATGTTCTTTTGCACTAAGGGGTTGAGCATACAAACAAATAAGCGCATGGCAACCTCTGCTTCCCTCTGCGAAGGGCCTATCTTTTACTTTTATGTATTTACATTTATGCAAAGAGTCAAAGTTCCTTCTCTCTATTCCTTTTTATTTTTCTCCTTTGGCAAGCATCATGTGGTGAGGAAAGATCTAGGCACATATGTCCAGTTGAATATGGGTGGCATGATTTATTATTGTTGACATCACCCTTGAGGTGAACACGTTGGGAGGCAAAACTATAAGCCCCTATCTTTCTATGTGTCCGGTTGAAATGTTTTGCTCATGTGTATGAGGTGAGTGTTAGCAATCATAGAAGACTATATGATGGTTGAGTATGTGGACTTGCCTAAAGGCTCCGATACATGACCCTTCATGAAAAGATGATGAATTGTAGTTGCAAAGTTGACTGAGAACATAGTTTGTTGGTTTCTAATAGAGTTTATGCTTTACACTTCGATTGTGTGATGAACTGTTACTTATTCATGAGAAGTTTATGATAAAAGCTCTATGATAAAAGTCTTATGTTTAAATTTGTTGTTGTTATAATAATCTACATGATGCGTCTATGTTCGTATTTTGTTTTTATCGACACCTCTCTCTCAAAGCATGTGGACATGTTTTTTGATTTCGGTTTTCGCTTGAGCACAAGCGAGGTCTAAGCTTGGGGGAGTTGATACGTCCATTTTGCATCATGTTTTCTTACTATTATTTATGATGTTTTATCCATAATAATGTTTTTTGGATTAATTCTAATGCCTTTTCTATCATAATATGCAAGGTACACACACAGAGGGAGAATTCCGGCAGCTGGAAATCTGGACCTGAAAAAGCTACGTCAGGCTACCTATTCTGCACAACTCCGAACAAGCTGAAACTTCATGGAGAATTTTTATGCAATATATGATGAATATTGGAGAAAATAACCACCAGAGGGGGCCCACCAGGTGGGCTCAACCCACCTGGGCGCGCCAGGGAGCCCAAGCGCGCCCTGGTGGGTTGTGCTCACCCAGGCCCACCTCCGGTGCCCTTCTTCTGGTATATAGGTCATTTTGACCTAGAAAAAATAAGGAGAGGACTTTCGGGACGAAGCGCCGCCGTCTCGAGGCGGAACTTGGGCAGGAGCACTTTTGCCCTCCGGCGAAGCGATTTCGCCAGGGGAACTTCCCTCCCGGAGGGGGAAATCGTCATCATCATCACCAACAACTCTCCCATCTTGGGGAGGGCAATCTCCATCAACATCTTCGACAGCACCATCTCATCTCAAACCTTAGTTCATCTCTTGTATTCAATCTTGTTACCAGAACTATAGATTGGTGCTTGTGGGTGACTTGTAGTGTTGATTGCATCTTGTAGTTGATTACTATATGGTTTATTTGGTGGAAGATTATATGTTCAGATCCAATATGCTATTTAATAACCCTCTGATCTTGAGCATGATTATCGTTTGTGAGTAGTTACTTTTGTTCTTGAGGTCACGGGAGAAATCATGTTGCAAGTAATCATGTGAATTTGACATGTGTTCGATATTTTGATAGTATGTATGTTGTGATTCCCTTAGTGGTGTCATGTGAACGTCGACTACATGACACTTCACCATATTTGGGCCTAAGGTAATGCATTGTGGAGTAGTAATTATATGATGGGTTGCGAGAGTGACAGAAGCTTAAACCCCAGTTTATGCGCTATTCCGTAAGGGACCGATTGGATCCAAAAGTTTAATGCTGAGGTTAGAATTTATTCTTAAAACTTTTCCCGTAGTTGCGGATGCTTGCGGGAGGGTTAATCATATGTAGGAGGTTTGTTCAAGTAAGAACAGCACCTAAGCACTGATCCACCCACATATCTAATTATCAAAGTAGCGAACACAAATCGAACCAACATGATGAAAGTGACTAGATGAAATTCCCGTGTACCCTCAAGAACGATTTGCTTATCATAAGTGATCGTTTTGGCCTGTTCTTTGCCTCAAAAGGATTGGGCTACCTTGCTGCACTTTTGTTACTACTATCAAACTACTCTGCTACTTACACTTTCAGCACTTGCAGACATTACCTTGCTGAAAACCACTTGTCATTTCCTTCTGCTCCTCGTTGGGTTCGACACTCTTACTTCTCGAAAAGAGCTACAATTGATCACCTGTACTTGTGGGTCATCAGCTAACAAGTTGCATGAGCGCGGCCGCAATCTGTGACCGGGCGGCCAAGGCAGCCCAAACGGCCGTTGCTGCTTCTCAGGTGGCAACAACAACATCTACCTCGGGGATAGCAACTGGCGAGAGCGGCACAACAGCTGTCTGTTTTGCAGCGGCGGCCTTAGCCCTGATGGAGGCCGCCCACGACCATGTCGAGGGCGCCCACACCCATCTCATGGCGGTCACCGCACAAATCCAACGAAGCTTCTCCGACAACGGTCGGCAACCCACTGCTGAAGAGTTGGCAATCGCCGAGAGCGTTCGAGCAGCCGTCCGTTCCTCCGTGGCATACCTTGCCACGATGAAGCCTGCCCAAGCCCAGATCGTGGGTGCCCACGCCCAGCTCGTGGTGACCATTTCCAAAGAGATGGTGGACACGGATCGCGAGATGCTTGCCCAGTATGATGCGATGGATGCCATGGAGCCCCTTCCCCAGGAGATCGTCGGGCGCGAGCTCGACATGGAGAAGGCGGCGGGGATCGACGAGCACCAGCCGTAGTAGTACTCTTTGTTTTGTTAATTAAGAGTGCCGGTCTTTAATTTTTTTAGAGTAATGTTTAGGTCAGCTAGCTCTGTTTAATTGCTGAAGTTGCTCGATTAAGAAGTGTGGGTGTGCTGTAGTCTACTTTGTGTACCCAAATTATGCAATGACGTGGAATACCATTGTAAGGAAATTCGAACCAAAATCTGCACGTTCAAACTCATCACACACGGGTCAAGCTATATGAATCGTTGGTGATGTCCACATATCGTACAGAGTGCTGAATAAGGGACCGTGTGTGATGACACTTTGCGCGCCAGTTTTTTCGCTGCACCGATCCAAAATTTTCGGCTTCCGCGGAAATATCTACCTCCCCGCCCCCTCCCCCTTACCAAAAACCACATTTCCCATGTTTCCGCCTTCCTTCGAAAGTTGAGACCTTCACTCCTTAGATGCAGCGCCGCCTCCTCGCCGGCGACCGTCCTTCACGCTGCTCGGCCTCGTCGATCCAGGCAGGTAATCCACACCCGACCCCCATCCTCCTCTTCCTTCCACATCCCACATGTCCCGACTACCGACGCGACACCTTCCACCCAAATCACCGACCCCTCCCCCAAATAAGCACCTCCCTAAGCATGTTGCACGCAGTATATATAGCCAGGAGCTCAAGGAGCATTTGGCAGGCGAGAAGCAAATCGAGGCCGCATGCGCTAATGAGGTCGTGATGGCTCCCATTCCTGCCGACCCCCAGATCTTGGAGGAGCACCTCGCCGTCTAGGAAATCGTCGACACCTCACGTGCCAACTCCGTGACGCGGTTGGCTGCTTTAAACGACAATTCGTGGTGTTTTCTCGAGGCCACCGTTGCTGCCTTTGATGAAGACTACGAGGTGTTTTCTCAGCGTGCCCGTGCTTATCTCAACTCGAGAGCCAGCAGGTTGGTGCCCGGAGCGGCTCAGGCAACTCACCACTACAACGAGGGCACCCACAATCTAGAGGCCTCGCCCTCTTCCATGTCCAAGGAGCTAATCATCATCAATATCTCCAACGATGAGGAGTAGCTTGTCTTACTAGCTCACTATAAGGACATATGTTCAGTTTGCTAGCTACGCCGGTTAAGCATGCTCGGTTTACCCGTTGCATGTGCTGCTCCTGCCTTTCCGTAACAAATTCTAGTGAATTGTCCTATCTACTTTTACCATGCAATCTGTTGCTCTACTGTATATGTTCTATATGTCATGCAATGTGGTGCTCACTTATTGACTGTTTGGTTAATTAGTTGTCGTGTTCAGTTAGTTGTTTCATTCAATTCCGCAAATGTGATGTTCAATTCTTCAGGGTGCAATTATCTTCCATGTGAGAAATAAATTGAATTTATCTTTTACAAAATATATGAGAAACAAATACAATTGCTATATTTCCAAGTTGTCAAGCATGCTTGGTTTGGTTAACTGTCTGATCTTCTAGTATGTTATATATTGTGCAATGTGGTGCTCACTTAACGTGGTTTATTTGTTGTGGTCTTTAGTTAACTGTTTGGTTCAATTCTGCAATGCAATGTTCAATTGTTGTGGGTGCATTTTGTTATTATATACCATGTGAGAAATAAATTGAATTTGGCTGTACTAAATATATGAGAAACAAATACAATTTCTATATTTCCAAGTTGTTAAGCATGCTTGGTTTGGTTAACTGTCTGATCTTCTATTAGGATTATGTTATATTGTGCAATGTGGTGCTCAGTTAATGTTTGGTTCATTAGTTGTGGTGTTTAGTTAACTGCTTGGTTCGATTCTGCAATGCGATGTTCAATTGTCGTGTGTAGAATTTTGTATTTTGTTGTTCATGTGAGGAATAAATTGAATTTGGCTGCACTTAATACATGAGAAACATATACAATTATTATATTTCCTAGTCCTTAATCATGCTTGGTTTGGATAAATGCGTTTTCCATATGGCTTGAATTAATCCGATGAATGTGCAATGTGCTTATTTTTTATCAACATATTTTACTGATAGCATGAGAACCCTCACTTAACCTGATCACTAACTATGTACCTTATATGTGTTGCATGGAAACAATGGGAAGCACTAAGGTATACAATCGAGGTTTGCACATGCATGGTCCTTTGTCTAATAGCACATTATTATGCAGTTACAGGAACCATTCTAGTATTTAGTTTTTAACAATTTGGTCTTGCAAATGTATGTCCTACTGTCAGAGGTTTTGACTAACTGTTCGACCCTATTTGCATATGGGGAAATGGGTTGTTCATGAATATCTGTCAAATCAAGAAACTCAGAAAGATTGTTAGGATAAAGAAATTAGCGACAAAAAACAACAAGATCTTTGTCTGCACAATGAAGAAGACATCAGTTCACTACAGGATGGTACAAATATTATACCTTGGCTTTTTTATTCCTTTGCCTCATTTCCAATCTAGAGAAGATATTTATGCACATCCTTGTTTTCAGGCCTTTCCAAAGCAGTACACCGATGATTAGCTCTCAAACCACCTGTATGGTCAGGAGGAGAGGAAGGTATTCATACAACACCCACGGTTCAATATTTAAGTGTTTCTGAAGAGAACGAAGGATGGACGGTCAATCATCCACAGGCACTAGCCTAAAGTTACAAAGACCTTCAACATCTATGAAGGCTCAATATTCTCCTTCCGCTTCAGCAGTTTTTCAGATGAGATTCATCTGTCTATGTACCGTCTATGATGCTAATTTCGAAAGGTTATAGCTGTTGCGTGTGAAACTTGATGCTGGTGCAGTTGTGTAATGGGGTAGTTGAGTGATGAAGCCATATGGTATTGTACTCTGATGTATTTCAATTATGAAATCCCGCTTCCTTAATACGAAAATGAAATATATTTTGTGCTTAATATGAAACGTCAATTAGATTAATAAATGAATTATTAATAATAGGAAAATTAGCCTTCAAGTGGCCAATTAGCCCCCTAATTGGGTTTCCTATTGCAAACGGTTATTGAGAAAACGCGGTGGGCAATGACCTCAGGCAATACACACAGTTTCTAGGAATAAACCGTGTTAGATCAATGAACAATCACACATGACTTTCTATTGAAAACTGTTTGCGTTAGGCCACCTTGCACAAACGTTTACCACATAAAAAGTGTGTGTGGTGGATAGCTTATGGCACATAGTTTCTTCTACGCATCATGTGTGATGCATTCAATAACGCAAATGATAAAATTGTTAATATCGTCTGCAATGGCAACGCTATCACAAACGATTTAATGGGGAAAATTGTGTGTGATGTACCTATGAATGGAAATATTTTCCTTGGAGTGTCTGTGTGGGATGTATGTACGAATAAAAACATACTTCTTGAATTGACTGTGTGGGATGTACATACTAACGGAAACGTATTCCTTCGATTGACTGTGTGGAATGTACATACGAACGAAAACGTTTAGCCGGTACTGGCTGTGTGGGATGTACTTACGACCGGAAACGATATGGCATGTATATTGTATACTTTGAGCACAACTGTACGTATAACCGTATTTCATCGCTCACCCGTCGCACACGACCTCATTTTGCCGAGCATGTGTGACAAGAGGGCCTATCCCCGACGATTTCTGGGTCGTGTGGGAAGGACCCCCCCCTAATCACACATACTCACTCGACGACGGTTCAGAATGCCGTCGCAAAAAGGGGTTAAAAACCGTTTGTATAGCACCTCACTGTACCAGTGACGTCTTTTGTCGAGGAACCTCTCTTGTATAAAGGGCATGTAACTAATCCACCCCACTTGAATAATATCAAGGGAAAGGCACCATTGCTCTCAGGCCTTTCAATAGCCTCAAGTCGCTTTAGTGTCGAGTCTAAGGAGTCATGTATGACTCAGATCAACCTCGGCTAGGAGTTCATGTGAGGGTTTTGAGTGTTACGCACAACTCGGAGACTGTGACTGTCTAGCCGTGTGTGGCATTTTCTGTTTTGGAATATCATCTCAAATGCATTATTTGAGTTTGTTGAGTATGCTTATTTAATTGAATATTTGTATGAGAACTGTGTGTTACTTAAATTTGGTAGCTAGTAAGATGATTTTATTACTAAGATGATATCTCCAGTTTCATCACGTTGTGTCCGTCTTATTAAGATGGAATATTCTCTTAGCGTAACTCGGATGATAAGTGCCACACGTCAGGTGCGTGCACCCCAGTTCTGACGTCTTTTAATGGCAATTTCACTCACGCAAGGATGGTAAATTCCGATGACACACGGCAAGTTTTCTGTCAAAAATAAACGGAACACGAAAGTAGCCATCCTCGCGTCATTAAACTTGCCATCCTCGCATCACTAAACTTGCCGTCGAAAATGTTCAAAGTTGTCATGTGCTCGCACATGTCACACTAATCAGGGTCCTAGCGTAATTGATGGTTTCTAATATCCAGGCGACTGCTATGACTCCGACAATTAATCTTAGACTTTTGTGATATACGTCCATATGGTGTATTTAATCTTAAAAGAAAAATATGGACTGCGTTCTGTCTCCTTAGCTTGGTTTTTAGTGATCATAGACCGGTTGCTAGCTTGATTAGGCAGCCGGTCAAGACGCTCCGAGACGATTTGCTGATATATAATTGAGATTAGATATTTTTGTTATGTGATTGATTAGTCGTAATAATGAACTATCCCATCCCTTGAGCACACGTACGTACTACATCTGGTAGGTAGTTAATTTGACCCCATCGCTTTGATCGGAATAAACCACTAGCCGCTGGTAATATCAAATCTGTTTTATCAGTGGTTAGGAGATAAAATATTAATTAGCTCACTAAACTAATCATCTGGGCTTTAAATTAAGAAACACCGGCTACAATACAACCGTAAGAGCATCTTCAGCCGATCGCCCCATGGGCTAGAAAAAAGCGCCGCTTGGAGGCAAACCGATGATATTTTCGGCGTGGGGGCGATCGGGTTCTCAGCCGTCGCCCCCGGAAGCTTTTTTTGTAAATATTTTTAAAAACACATTCGGCCAAAATTCGGTAAACACGACATAGATTCGGCGATATTTAGGCGTTCCACAGTTTTTTTACATATAGAAAACATATAATCTACTAAACAAGAAAACAAAGGGCTACCGCCGTGCCTACAGGTCGAAGAACTTGCTGAAGGCGTCGTAGTCGCCGCCGCCGTCGTCCTCCTTGTCCTTCTTCACACCGCGGCTGTCCCTGCTGGACCCCTGCCCGGGGTCGCCCTGGCGGACTGGTTTGGCCGGCGGCGGCACCTCGGTGTCACTGTCCTCGAGAACGACGACGCCTCCCTCGTCGCGGCCACGGCGCCGTGCGGCGATCTCCTCTAGGGCGCGGCGCTAGCGCTCCATCTCTAGCCGCGCCCAGTCCTCCCAGGCCCACTTCATGGCGGCCTCGTCGTCGAGTGCGGCCTTTCACGGGGGCTAGACCCGGCTCCGTCTTCGGCTTGACGAGGAGTGAGGTAGGAGCCGAGGAGGTGCGGCCGCCCTCGTTGATCACGAGGGCGGCGCCGCGGGTGCGCCAGCCGAGCGGCGTTTCCACGGGCTCGGCCTTGACGCTGGCGAGCGTCGGCGACCCGGAGGAGTGGGAGGAGGATCGAGAGGAGGAGGAGGACCCGCCCAGCATTCGCCTCGGCAGCCACGGGCCGCCACTCCGGCGGGGGGCCGGGGCCGTCGGGTACTCGAGCGGCGGATCGTTGCCGCCCTCGATGTACTGGAGGACGTCGTGGAGCGTGCGGCCGGGGGCGCTCCACCACAGGCGGCGGTCGTCGTTGTTGTTGCGCCCCCTTACCACTGCGCGTTGTTGATGGAGGCGAGCCGCTCCGCCTGCCGGAGTTCGAAGTACGCCGCCCACGACTTGTGGTTGCCGGCGTCATACTCCAGGAGGGCCCGCTCCTCCTCCGACAGAGAGGCCCGCACACGCTCAATCTCGGCGTGCAAGTAGCCGGGGTGTTCGACGTCGGACAGCGGAGGGACTGGGATGCCCCCGGTGCTGGGCCTCCACCGCCCTGGCGCGCGCATGTCAGGGGGCGCCGGCTAGTTCGCCCCTTGGAGGAGATGGGCTTCCCACTCGTGCAGAGAGCGGCGGTCGAAGCCATTGGCCGCCACCGCGTCACTAGGGAACCATTCACCCATCGGCTGGGCGTGCACGTGGTGGCTAGACGGGGAGAGAGGGAAAGAGAGGGCGTCGATGGCGAGAGGGGGGGCTGCGGGCGGGTGCGTCCACCGGCGAGGGAGGGGCGGCTTTTATAGCGGCCGGGGGGCGGCAACTTGTGTACGCGTGGCGGGAGGGGGCGCACCGCCGCACTGCGCCGCCCGTGAGGAATCAATGAAAGGCTGACCAGCGGCAGCCTTGCCATTGATTCCCCGCAGAAAACCGAGGCGATGAGGACGACGAGGCGCGGGGGTCGCAGACTGGGCGGGCCCGCCTTTCTTTCGCGCCAAAAACGATTGCCCCGGCGCCCCCAGCGCGCCGGGTTCGGCCTGGGTCCGCCGGCTCCAGTTTTGGGCCTAACCGGCGAAAATTGGGCTCTTAGGACGCGACTGGGTCGTTTTTTTAGCGCCGGCGCTAAAAAATGGCCTTGTGAGGGCCTGTTTGGGCACGGCTGGAGATGCTCTAAGTACTATGTTCTTGTCTCTTTGCCTCCCCCCTCCCCCCCCCCCTCGTTTTGCGGGTGCTTGTCGATCGATTGAACAACTAGCTAGCACTTGTGATCTATAGCCTTACTCGTACCACTTATTTTTGCAATGAAATGGTTGTACATGTTATAGTTCAATAGAGTCTAACAATCTATCATTCAGCCTATCAAACTCTCTTGAAATTTAATAATGTACTCCCTTCGTAAACTAATATAAAAGTGTTTATAATACTAAAGTAGTGATCTAAACGCTCTTATATTAGTTTACGGAGGGAGTAACAATATAGTACGATTATCTAGAAAGCCACGTACAAGCAACGGCCGATAGGCGATCGATGGAGACACATCAATGTGTGTGTCGAGCAATACACACATGCACCCACGCATGCATGCATTTTGTTGCGATCGAGCTAGAGGACGGGGACCCTGCGGCGAACGGCCGGCAGTCCGGCCGGTCCCGCGCGCCAACAAACGACTGACAGTCCGCCGTCTGTCCGGCCGATCGAACGCCGGCACGCGCGCACATGGAGGCACATGGATGCTATCTACAACCACCTCTACATAGACCGGTCGACCTCGACGATCGACCTCCATATCCGTGTCATGCATGGATGAAGATAGAAGATCTTGGCAACCTGCGCATCTCATTATTCTACGACTGCACATGTACCTGCATGTCGAGTCCACATTATCGATCGACATCGACTACCTGATACTCGGTACTCAGTACTCAGATGGTTACGCTCGTGCCTCCATCATCGAGCGGCAAATCGCCGCGCGCTAATGATCGTCTAATCATATGGTTACTTTTATAATTAACTCATGTACACTGATATCATGGGCATCATCATTGCCCACCAGAAGATTCCTCTTTGTAAATGCACACCTGAATTATTAATCATACATTCCAATCGGAACCACACGCTAACCTTGCTATGCTGATATTTGTTTATTTTTATTCATTTGTTAATAGCATTTTAACTTTGCATCATTTGCAGCAGATCATGCATGTGGCAAGTGGCCCACGGAGCTGCCTCAGTCTGGTCCCTGCTTATAGTTCAATCTCTCTCACACATACGTACATCACAAATTGGGCATCCCATGGCCCTACCGAAATCAAGGTTTTTGGAACCTTTCTCCCTTCATCAGATGGATTACCTACCTTCGGTCTCTGGTACCAGAAAAAACTACCAACTGCCACGCAGAGTACCTACCGGCCCGATCTCACCTGCAGCCTGCCTCTTCTTTAATTGCAGTATCATGCACTGACCGGTACCTTCATTATGGAAACCGTTGTCTCTGATGTTTACATGTGAAATCGATCGAATCGATCATATCAAGAGCCACTAGTACTAATTATATAGCTAGAAGCCATTGTCTGATTGGAGAAATACCATTTTTCTGTATAAAGAAGTGAGATCGTATATGTTGCTGCCGTCCTTTTTCAAATGCCAAGTAGGATATACATTAGAAGATATGTAGTAGTATGTACACATGGATGGGCGAGTACAGTGACACTGGACAAATTCAAAGTTGACTCATCACCAACCTAAGAAGGGAGAAGGACAATAACATGCACACTTGCATGTCTGTGGTACTATACACAGTAGATAAATCTCACAACTTGCAAGAAATTAATACTACATGGAGTCACTAGCTACCATTGCAAGTTGCAATATTTTTCCTTTTCTAATACCCCCTGGTCGGATTAGGAAATGGTTTTGGTGGATATACACTGCAAGCTAGTCTGCATCCGGTGGCCCACACATACGCTTTATAGATCGAGCGAAGCCGGCCCATGAGGTGCGGGTCCAAGCCATCTGATGATGCATGTTCCCCTCCTAGATATTTCTTATGGTGATGCATGCATGCATGCAAGTTCCATGTATCTCCATCGCTGAAAGAGTTTTTACTTATACATTGTGCATGCATGTTCGGATAGACATGCATGCATGCAGTCCTATGGAAATAAATGGAACATTACGGACACACATCACCTGAAGAGATCAATGGTTGTTGTATAGTACTAGTACTACCAGCTAAATGTCCAACATAATGTAAAGGAAAAAAGACACTAAATGTCTAACCTCTCGCTTCCTCAATGGTCACGGCCATATACATTGGTTACACAAATTGAGCGTATCTCAGATGTTTAGATTCCTTTTAGTGGAACCAACCCGCCAGGATATAAGTCCTAGACTTGACATTGGTGGTCGATTTTTTTCTGAATTTATGTTAAGCCTTACGGTGATGTGCGTTTAGTGGGAGTAAACGTTCCCATCGACTACGAAACTGTCTGTAATGACTTCGTCAATCTGAAAATAATGTGTTGGGTTTGTCTCTCAGATGTGCTTATAGAGTTATGGTGTGTGTGAGTGCGTTTATAGTGGGCAAGTGTGTGCGTATTTATGAGCTTCTACGTGTGTTTAAAAAATATCGGTTACGGACTAGTGCAGGATATAATTGATTTGTTTGACACGTTTCGATCGGTAATGATCGATGATAGAGATGATCAAATCAAGAATACAACGTCAACGACTGGATCGAGGCAACCTCCAGTTACTGCTCCTACGCCTCTACTAGTGGAGTTCATACTTTTGACTGTCTAAAATGGGTGAGAGAGAGAGAGAGAGAGAGAGAGAGAGAGAGAGAGATGGTGCCGGGCGTCAAGTGTGTTTCTCCTCGTTGAAAAGGCGTTGGTCCGTCGGTACGTGGTCTCACCCGTAACCGTAAGCGTATGCGTCACTCACTCACTCAAGCGCATGCATGCATATATAGTCTTGGTCGCCGGTAAATATTTGGAGAGCTAGCTAAGCCAAGCATAATTATCATGGACATGCTTGTCCATGCATGCGTCGATCAATGCATGTGCTTAATTACAGGTCGGTTAGGCGGGGCCCACACGACGGACGGCGACGCCGGACCAGCCACCGGCCGCTAGTTTTACTCGTGCAAACGCGCAGGTATACGACGTACGTACGCGTGGAACGAAACGTGCATGCATGTACTGTACGTCCACGTAGATCTCCGGCCCCTGGCAGGTGGGCCCACGCCGGTCATGCATGCCGGATGGCTCGTCGTCGGTGCACGTGATTAGTAAGCGTGCGTACGCGCGGCTGTTCCGAGAACGGCGCGCGGTCGGCCGCTCCGCTGACGAACGTACTACTCCGGCCGCCGGCCCACGTCGATCCACGTGCGTATGTGCATGCGCACCATCGACGGTTTGCATGCATGCATGTAGCTCGTTTTTGCACTACATTTTCGACGGTCAAATCCTTCAGTGCGTTTTTTTGTATGGGTAGTTCCAACGAAGCCAAGTAGCACTGAGCCAGCACGATTGCACGATCCACGGACATACCACAAGCCAATATTCCTAGGCATGATAGCTTGCATGCCAATCTAAAAGTGTCCACATTATATTCCTCCTGGATAACAAGGCCAACTTAAGCAGGTACACATAGTCTCATGACTCTCATAGTGCTTGGTCAATTTTGACTTACGTGTGTTAAACCTTGCACACCAAGCATCGTCCATTCTACATGCATAATGCCTTTGCATACATGCCATATAAAAGTCAGAGTATCATTCCAGCTAGACACGGCAAAGTGTGACACGACTTTGTAACTTCATTTTAGTATGAATGTCCGATGACTAATGTCTGACCCAACACTCAGGCTAAACATGCATGCATGTAGTCCTTTTTTAATTAACTCCATTACACTCCCTTCGTTCTTAAATATTTATCTTTTTAAAGATTTTAACAAGTGATTACACACGGAGTAAAATGAGTGAATCTACATTTTAAAATAAGTCTATATACACCCGTATGGGATAGTCCATTTGAAATATCAAAAAGATAAATATTTAGAAACGGAGAGAGTATAATGTTACTACTGTCGAGTAGTTACATTTGTAAAGATACGATGCATGCATGCTGTCGTTTTGTCCATTGTTTTAATTGATCTTTTTTCCTTTATTTGATCGGCTATGCATAAGCTTCGCTTCCTCTCTAAAAACAGTCTTCACAAATGCGCCAAACCAGGGTGTCCCGACGGCCCCTCCCCTCCTTACATACACCAAGCTCCGTCTCCGCTAATGGTTACTGGGTTGTACTATTCTCAGCCCATTAGAGATCAACTCTAGGTTTTCAGTGTTTTGACACCCTTTGTGTCCTATTTATTGAGTATATGTGTTATGTGCATATTGTGTATTGGACCCGTCTTCTAGTTCCTTGTATAGTTGAGATCCGTAGCCCACCTTTGTACATCATATCTACGTGCCTATGCACGAGAGCAATACATCGTGCAATCCTAATCTCCTATATGGTATCAGTTTCCAGGTTCTAACCCTAGCCTTCCGCCGCCGCCGCCGCGCTCCTCCGCGCCGCCGCCGCCGCCCAGCCGCCGCCGTTCGCGCGCCTCACGCGCCGGCCGCCGCTCCTCCGACTCCCTGTGCGCGCGTGCTCCTCCAGCCGCCCGCCCGCTAGCCTCCCTGTCGTGGAATTGTCACGGCAGATGTCCTCGTGAAAGGACTTAGTCGTGGAGCCATCACAACTAGGAAGCTTAAAGGGGTTAAAGCGGGACAAAGGACACGAGGGTTTATACTGGTTCGGCCCCTTGCGGTGAAGGTAAAAGCCTAATCCAATTGAGCTGGAATTGCTAGGGTTTCGATGACCAGGGAGCGAATCCGCTATGCCTGGCTCTCGATTTGATGTTACTTACCCTAAACCGCCGTCAGGTCGTCCCTTTATATGCAAAGGTCGACGCCCAGCGGCTCATAGAGTCCCGGCCGGCTCATAAACAGTGTCCGGCTCGGTGACCAGTTAATCTTGCCTTACAATACAAGTTATGCCCTTATGGCGGTTTATTACTACAGGCCTTAAGTCGCCCTTGGGCCTTTGGCCCTTAACTGAACCGCCATCTTCAAGCTTGATATTGGGCTTCATATGATGAATCGCCATAGCGTAACCCAGCCCCTCCTGGGCGGGTTACACTAGTAGTTATATCCCCAACATTAGGCCCCAAATTGATTTGAACCGGTTCATGTCAATCTTCAATACCTTAAGAAAAAGTCTTCTGCCTTCTATCTGTGCAAAAGTTATAACCCGCCATGACGTCATCTTCAGGATTCATGATAACCCGCCATGACGTCATCTGCCATTAAAATCATATTTTATTCCATCATATCCCAACAGATCCTTATCTTAATGACCATCCCGAGAATCGAGGCGTCTGAGTAGCTGGACAACCATGTTTCGGCCTCCTCGTTTCTCGCGCCTACTCTGTCAGTCTTCTCCTTATAAATAGGCACGACTTTAGGTCTTTCTTCACTCTCCCCCTTTCTGTCGCCTTCTTCCTCTCGCGACTCTGCTGCTGCTCGAACTCCGCCGCCGCCGCCGCCGCCGCAGAGCACCTCGTCTTCATCGACCTTGGCCGCTGCATCAACCTGAATCGATCAGAGAACGGCGGCGATCCTCCGCAGTAGATCTGCAGCTGTAAGTCCTTGCCGTCCCGCACCCCAGATCCGCATTTAGGGTTTGCGAGTTCCTTTGTGTTTTTCGTTGTTCATCGCAGATTTCTCCGTGGTTCCTTCATTGCATCTTCTTTTGATCTAAAAGGAATACTAAACTCATGCGGTAGTTGTTTTGCATCCATTTCAGACGCTAGTAGATCCCCTTTTCCAGTTCAGAAGCCTCATTAGAACTCACGAGCTCATCTGCTCTAGATTTTTAGGTCTAGAATATTTTCTTTTCTGAACGACCATTTGATCCAAATTAATTGCTGTGTCCTGCGAAACCTGTTTTTGTACACTTAGCCGATATGCCTGTATCTTGATAGATCCACCTAGCCATGGCGGCTCACACCACCGACTCTAATTTGAGATGCTCAATAGATAACTTCAACCGTGCCCGATGGCTTAGATAACCTCAACTGCTCATGGCGGCTTAAATAATCTGACATAATTAACCATACACCATTAGGCCCCTTCGTAAGCCGCCATCTTGAATATGAATTGAAGTATTTCTCTCCGGCTTAAATTTGAACCGGAAATTTCTATTTTGTCGTAGGCTTCCATCTCCCTAATGCCGCCCAAGGCTCCCAAAGCACCTGTTACATGCAACTGGGTCAAATCCATCGTCACAGATAACACATTTAATGATTTTGTGAAGACTGGTTATCTGCCGAAGAAGGAAGTCATGTCCTATCGTGCTCCTAATCCGACAGAAGAAAAACCTCAACCCAAGGAAGGGGAAGTTATCGTCTTTACTGATCACATGAACCGGGGCTTTTCTCCACCCGGCTCAAAGTTTTTCAGAGACGTCTTGCACTTTTTTGACCTCCGACCTCAAGACATCGAGCCCAATTCCGTGTCAAATATTTGCAATTTTCAAGTGTTCTGTGAGGTGTACCTCGGAGAAGAACCTAGCTTGCTACTCTTTAGAGAGTTATTTTATTTGAATCGCCAGAATGAACGTGCCAATGGGCCCAGCTTGGAACTTGGTGGAATTTCAATCCAGCGACGGAGAGACTGTCTCTTTCCATATGCCGAACAGCTGAGTCACCCTAAAGATTGGAACCAGACGTGGTTCTATTGTCAAGACACTTCTCCGGCTAATGAGAACCCTCTGCCCAGCTTTCGCGCCTTGCGCCTCGAGTCCACTCACACCTTGCCAAATAAACTGTCTCCTGCTGAACGTCAAACACTTGCCCCCACCATGAGTAAGGTCAAGGCTCTTCTTGGGAATGGCTTAAACGGCATTGATCTGGTCCGGGTTTGGCTTGCCTGGAGGGTTATTCCTTTGAGCCGCCACCCCGGCTTGATGTGCGATTACACATGCCAAAAGAATGATCCTCTGCGGCACAGCCCTGATGACTTACCTGAGGATGTCATTGATGATATGACCAAGTCTCTTCTGAATGAGAGCCTGACAAATTGTGGCAAAGTAAGTTTAAGTCCTTTCTGCAAAGCTAACCCGGCTCCAGCGGTAAGCCATTGACTTAAGCATTTTTACCTTCAACTTTGACAATTTCGTCCTTACTCAAAAACCTTTGTTTGTAATTCACAGGCTGATGACGAATTTTGGAAGGTCAAGTATGACCATGAAGCTGCAAAGAAAACCATAAAACCAAGAAAGCCGCAGGAAAGCCGCTGCGCGGAAGAAGGGGAATAAGCCTAGCGCCTCAGATATGCTTCATTTGGAAGATACCTCTGAGTCAGAGGTAGCTCTTGACTCTTTAGGTTCCTTTTTAACCACCTTATTGACACTGATTATCATCAGGAGGACACAGGAGCAAGTCATGCAGTGGATGAAGAGGTAACTATTATTTCCTCCGACTCCGAGCCTTTGCCAAGACGGAAAATCCGAAGAATAATTCACATCCTTTAGCTTATCAAGATCCTCAATTTCTTTTGAAGCAACAGATGCATGAGAACCGGAGGAAAACCCGGACCAGCAAGGATGCCGAACTTTCCTCCAGCTTACCAAATGCACCAAAGAAGCGCCGGAACAAGGTTACTTCCGATTTACACCCTATTTATCCTTTGGCGGGTCTCATTCGTGAACCACTCAATTCTTCTAACTCAAACTACCAGGAAACTTCACCTTCCTCCGGTGAGTCAATGCAGTCCAACTTGCTGACTTTTAAAACCGCTCTAGGGTAATGATAATCTGCTTATCTTGTGCTTATCTTAACTCTTGTTTTTGCACTAACCTTTTGATTTTTACACAGCGTACAAGTAAAGCCCAGCAAAAGGGAGAAGAAGAACAAGTCGGCCGAAGAGCCGATCTCAAATGAACCGGAGCTCAGAACGGCTGCTCCTGACACCTCCGCTCATGAGCCGCCGCTTGAACCAGCGCACGACATTCCAACGCCTACTGCTGACCCGCCGGTCGAGCAAGCCATTGATGGTTCTGAGAACCCAGAGATCCCTAGCTCGGCCAAGACAGATGACCCGGATGTCGAAATCATCAAGACCGGCTTTGTTGAGCCGTAGAGACCTACCGTGCTGGCCAAATGTTCTGCCAAGGAAGAGCTTCTTGAACGCCGCAGAACTCAGCTGGATGTCACTGATTATACTCACATGAGTATTGGAGAAATCTTCTCTGGCTATATGGGCCAAGTACACAACAGCCGTGACATGGAAATTAACATGGTGAAGCAGATGCACCAAAAATCTGAGGTATAACTCTTGTTGCTGTACTTTATTTATCCTTACTATACCAGCCCCCAAGTCTATTGCTTATGATGAAATATGATGTAGACTTAAGACCAGCTTAACAATATATGTAAGAAGTCCGGCTTATCCTGTAGCCCCCAAGGGCCGGCCTAAACAGTTTGTTTAAACCAGTCCTTATCATGTTTAAATCAAAAATGCTTGTAACAGCAATATGCATTAGCCCCCAAGTGCCAAGTATCTTTGCTTGCAAGGTGCTTGGGACTTATTTTTATGAACCGCTAGTGTAAGCAGATTTCTTCAACACACATTAGCCCCCAAGTGCCAAGTGTCATTGCTTGCAAAGAGGCTTGGGACTTTAATGTGTCATTATGATAATCCTGACTTTGATCCGGCATTGCGCAGGCCACCATTAGTCAATTTGAATCGGAAATATCTGACTTAAAGAATCGCCTGGAGGCACAGGAGATTGAAACCAAAAAAGCCAACTCCAAGTTTGAATTCAGTGTATCTGAACAAGATAAACTGAAAAAGGCTTTGAATCCGAGAAGAAAGCCTGGGCTGATGAAAAGATCGCCTTGATCAATCGGGCTGAGAAGGCAGAGGCGGCTCTTGCAGAAACAACCGCCGAATTATCCGGTTTAAAACATCATGTATCTCAGATGGTCTCAGCAATCTTTGGTTAGTTATCCTGCAAGTGTTGATAAGTTTTTTCAATACTTCCATGTTGGGATTGGTTACTAGCTCCAATTTCATACAAAATTTTTTTGGGAACTCGTGGGAATGTGTTCTTATTTATTGATAGGCTTTTGGTTTACACGACCAATCGCAGCGAGTGCTTGTCAAAAAGCTTTTGTAACTAATCGTGTAGGGCACTTTGTGAAAAAAATAGATCTCATTAATGCTTCTCAAAATAGTTATAGCAATCCCTCACCATCTGAGCCAGAACGAATCCCGGTCAAATCTCTCGACGATTCCTTCCCTGCGCGTTCTGCTCGACGACGATATGACTGATAATCAGAAGCGAGAGGCTCTGCTCTCGAAACTTGACCTCCTCGACAATCACATCAATTGCTTATCAACTCACCTGACATGGTAATGCAGGCCCCAGGAGTTCAAATCTTAACCAACGCATGCTGGTAAAGCTGAAGGCGGTTTATACGCTGGTAGAACAACTTTACACCGGGTCTCAGCGTGCCTTAGCTGTAGTGGCTTTGTCAAATGAAGTCCCCACCCTCCTGGCGGATGTACTGAAACGGCTTGCCGTGCTATCTCAGCGGTTCAAAGAACTAAGGCGATCTTCTGCGAGAGCCGGATCCGTAACTGCATTAAGCCGGGCCAAAGCCTGGCTACCGGAGCTAGACCCGGCCGACATCGCCATCGGGTATCCCAGCCTAAAAGAGGACGGCACTCCGTTTGGACAGGAGGACTTCACCACTTGTGTTAAGGAAATACGTCCTGTGGCCACCCTTATTGCTAATGACACGGATCTTACCTAGTATCATCTGGGTTATGACGCTGAAAACCGGAGGATTCCAACGCCACATTATGAAGTGATCAGCCTGATCCCTCCAATTCGTAAGCATACCTTCGCCCCTGAAGTTGACCCGGCCGGATTAATTGATGATGAAGCTGAATTTGAAGCTTTGAGTGGCATTGACTGGTCATCATCAACCTTCCAGGACAGGGAACAAGATGGAGGAGCGGAAAGGGATGATCCGGAAGCTTCAGGCCAACAACTCAATTGATCCATCAGGCGGCTCATATTTACGCTTTGCTGAAAAACAATGTTTCATCATTTGGACTCGGGGAGTCATGTAATAGGGTAGAAAAAACACTTAGTTTTGTCGTGCCATCGTGCACGTGTCTGGCGCTCAACACTGTTTTAAGCCGCCATCTTATATTCCTCCATATTGTGCTGATCATCTGTTTTCCTTATGTTTAAAAGAGCTTTTTAACTACCCTGCATAGAGAAACAAATCACAAGTCCCTTGGCGGCTTATCGCATGGCGGGTCATATATCTTACATATAACCCGGAATATGAACAAAAATCATAGATAAGCCGGCGATCAATTATATCTTTCAAATATAGCCATAACATCATACCTGTGATCCTTTGATTTACGCTGCCAGTTTATGTGACCCGAACAGTAAGGGTGACAACCCGATCTTTAGAAGCCAAAAACTTCCAAATGTATGATGATTGTCACATGCTGGAGACTTACTAACCAAGGCCCAAACCAGGTTAAATAGAAGCCACTCATTAGATGCTTCCAAATATAATCAAAGAGTCTCAAGACAAAGTCGGAAAATTGTGATTGCAAAGAACTTTATAAGAAACAAACAAAATTCAGAGGCTTCTGATTCGAATACGATCAAAAAACCGTTCCAAAGGGGTTAAGCTAAGATTCGAATACGATCATATAGCCCCCAGTGGCTTTGGCGTTGCCGATCAAGCAACCTATGTTTGAACAGGAAGCCCCCAAATGACCTTGAGAGTTGTTTAATGACGCTGATTCGGATACGATCCACGTCATACCCAAAAGGGGTTGAGCTATGATTCGGATACGATCAAGAAGCCCCCTAGTAGGTTTGGCAGTGTGCCAATCAAAAGGGTATCGATAGCTATGTTCTCTTTGGTTCGAATACGACCTATGTTTGAAGAGGAAGCCCCCAGTGATCATGATATTTAACGCCTAGATTCGAATACGATCATGAGCCGGACCAAAGGGAAAGCCGGATTCAAATATGATCAGCTCCCTGTTGGTCGTTTCAAAGATATAATAATGAAGACATATAAACCTTTGAGGATGAAAAGGACAGAGGTCCTGCTTTATTACTTTTCATAACAGATACATCGTCAAAATATGTACATCATGAGAGCCAGTGGCTCAAGTGTAGTAAGGCCGAAGATGAGCAATGTTCCATGGCCAGCGGGTCTCCTCCACCGACTTACGTGATTCTTTGCGCCCTCGAACATCGATGAGGTAATATGACCCGTTATTCAGGTTCTTGCTGACCACAAAGGGTCCTTCCCAAGGTAGGGATAACTTGTGCATATCGGACTGATCCTGGATAAGCCGGAGTACTAAGTCACCTTCTTGAAAGGTTCTGGACTTAACCCGGCGGCTGTGATAACGGCGCAGGTCCTATTGGTAAATCGCCGAGCGGGCTGTTGCTAAGTCACGCTTCTCATCCAGTAAATCAAGTGCATCCTGCCGGTCTTGTTCATTATTAACTTCAACATAAGCCGCCACTCGGGGCGAGTCATGACGGATGTCACTTGGTAGAACCGCCTCTGCTCCATAAACCATGAAGAAAGGCGTATAACCCGTAGATCTGTTAGGTGTAGTGTTGATGCTCCAAATCACAGAAGGCAATTCCTCCACCCAACAACCCGGCGTCCGTTGTAAAGGGACCATGAGCCGGGGCTTAATGCCTTTCAAGATCTCCTGATTGGCTCTTTCAGCTTGACCATTGGATTGAGGGTGAGCTACTGAGGAAACATCGAGCCGGATATGCTCACGTTGGCAAAATTCTTCCATGGCACCTTTGGATAGATTAGTACCATTGTCAGTTATGATGCTGTGTGGAAAGCCAAAACAAAAGATCACCTTCTTCATGAATTGAACCGCCGTGGCTGCATCACACTTACTGACTGGCTCTGCCTCAACCCACTTCGTGAATTTATCAACCGCCACCAGGAGGTGTGTCTTTTTATCCTTGGACCTTTTGAAAGGCCCAACCATATCAAGCCCCCAGACTGCAAATGGCCAAGTAATTAGAATCATCCGCAATTCCTGAGCCGGCACATGAGCCCGTCGTGAAAACTTCTGGCAATCGTCGCATTTACTGACCAGATCCTCCGCATCAGCATGAGCCGTCAACCACTAAAAACCATGACGGAAAGCTTTGGCCACAAGAGATTTTGAACCGGCATGATGACCACAATCGCCTTCATGGATCTCACGAAGAATTTCTTGACCTTCCTCAGGCGAAACAAAACATTGAAACGCCCCAGTAACACTGCGATGATGCAACTCACCATTAGCAATGGTCATCGATTTAGACCACCGGACGATTTGTCTAGCCAGGGTCTCGTCCTCAGGCAACTCGCCCTGGGTCATGTAAGCCAAATATGGCACTGTCCAGTCTGGGATGACATGAAGAGCCGCCACCAATTGCGCTTCTGGGTCAGGAACAACCAAATCCTCCTCTGTAGGCAACTTGACAGAAGGGTTATGCAAAACATCCAAAAAGGTGTTAGGTGGCACCGGCTTACGCTGAGATCCCAGCCGGCTTAAAGCATCAGCCGCCTCATTCTTCCTTCGATCAATATGCTCCACTTGATAACCTTTGAAGTGTCCAGCGACAGCATCAACTTCACGGCGATAAGCCGCCATGAGAGGATCCTTAGAATCCCACTTGCCTGACACCTGTTGAGCCACCAAATCTGAGTCGCCAAAGCACCTTACCCGGCTTAAGTTCATCTCCTTAGCCATCCGAAGACCATGGAGCAAGGCCTCATACTCAGCTGCATTGTTAGTACAGGGAAACATCAACCGGAGCACATAACAAAATTTGTCACCTCGAGGGGAAGCTAAAACAACTCCAGCCCCCGAGCCCTCCAATTGCCTGGACCCGTCAAAGTGAATAGTCCAATACGTGTTGTCTGGCTTTTCTTCAGGCGTCTGTAGCTCTGTCCAATCGTTGATGAAGTCCACCAGTGCTTGAGACTTAATAGCAGTGCGTGGCACATACCTTAAGCCATGAGGCCCAAGTTCAATGGCCCACTTGGCGACTCGTCCTGTGGCCTCTCTATTCTGAATGATGTCTCCCAGAGGAGCAGAGCTTACCACCGTGATGGGGTGACCCTAGAAGTATTGCTTAAGCTTCCGGCTCGCCATGAACACCCCATAAACGAGCTTCTGCCAATGTGGATATCTTTGCTTAGACTCAATAAGCACCTCACTGATGTAGTAAACCGACCATTGACCCGGATGCTCCTTGCCCGCCTCCTTGCGCTCTACCACAATCGCAACACTGACAGCACGTGTGTTAGCAGCCACATATAGCAATAAGGGTTCCTTATCAATAGGAGCAGCAAGGACCTGCGGCTCAGGCAACTGTCTCTTCAAATCTTCAAAGGCAGCATTAGCGGCATCACTCCAGACAATGTTGGCTGTTTTCTTCATCATCTGATACAGTGGTATGGCCTTCTCACCTAACCGGCTTATGAACCGGCTTAAAGCAGCGATACGGCCTGCCAGTCACTGAACATCATTGATGCACGCCGGCTTAGCCAAAGAGGTGATTGCCTTGATCTTCTCCGGGTTAGCCTCAATGCCTCTGTTAGAAACCAGAAAGCCCAAAAGCTTGCCTGCTGGCACGCCAAACACACATTTGGCCGGGTTAAGCATCATTTTGTAGACCCGGAGATTATCAAAGGTTTCCTTCAGATCATCTATCAAGGTCTCCTTCTGTCTGGACTTCACCACAATATCATCCACATAAGCATGAATATTACGCCCAATCTGATCATGGAGACAGTTCTACACACATCGTTGATAAGTCCCCTGGGCACTTTTAAGCCCAAAAGGCATAGATACATAACAGAAGGCTCCAAACGGAGTGCTGAAAGCCGTCTTCTCCTGGTCCTTAACTGCCATCTTGATTTTATGATAACCAGAATAAGCATCCAAGAAACTCAAACGCTCACAACCCGCCGTAGCATCAATGATCTGATCTATACGGGGAGAGCGAAAGGATCAGCCGGACAAGCCTTGTTTAAGTCCGTGTAATCCACACACATACGCGAGGTGTCGTTCTTTTTAAGTACGAGCACCGGGTTAGCCAACCACTCCTGGTGAAAAGCTTCAACAATAAACCCGGCCGCCAAGAGCCGGGCCACCTCCTCACCGATAGCTTTGCGCCTTTCCTCGTTAAACCGCCGAAGAAACTGTCTGACCGGCTTAAACTTTGGATCAATATTAAGAGTGTGCTCACGAGTTCTCTCAGTACACCCGGCATGTCAGAAGGTTTCCATGCAAAGATGTCCCAGTTCTCACGGATGAACTCGATGAGCGCGCTTTCCTATTTGGGATCCAGATTGGCACTGATACTGAATTGCTTAGATGAGTCGCCTGGAACAAAATCAACAAGCTTGGTGTCATTGGCCGACTTGAATTTCATCACCGGCTCGTGTTCCGTGGTTGGCTTCTTCAGAGACGTCATGTCTGCCGGGTCAACATTATCCTTATAAAACTTCAACTCCTCTGCTGCACAGACAGATTCAGCATAAGCAGCATCGCCTTCCTCACATTCTAGGGCTACCTTCTGACTCCCATGTACCGTGATGGTGCCCTTGTGACCCGGCATATTGAGCTGCAAGTAAACATAACACGGCCGCGCCATGAACTTGGCATAAGCCGGCCATCCAAATAGAGCGTGATACGGGCTCTTGATCTTGACCACTTCAAAGGTTAATTTCTCAGCCCTAGAATCATGCTCATCTCCAAAGGCTACCTCCAGCTCAATATTACCAACTGGGTATGGTGACTTACCAGGCACCACTCCATGGAAAACAGTGTTGGATGTCTTAAGATTTTTATCAGTCAACCCCATACGACGAAAGGTCTCATAATAGAGGATGTTGATGCTGCTGCCTCCATCCATGAGTACATTAGTGAATTTATATCCACCAACTTGAGGTGCCACCACCAAAGCCAACTGACCCGGATTGTCAACTCGTAGAGGGTGATCTTCTCTGCTCCATACAATGGGCTGTTCTGACCACCTCAAATAACGAGGGACTGCCGGCTCAACAGCGTTCATAGCCCTTTTGTGAAGCTTCTGGTCTCGTTTGCACAGACTAGTGGTGAACACATGATACTGTCCACTATTCAGCTGCTTTGGATTGCTCTGATAACCCAATTGCTGCTGTTGCTGGCCTCCCTGGCCAGACTGCTGATTATAACCACCTTGATTTCCTTGAAAGCTGGAACTTGAGCCGCCGCCCGAGCCATGAAAACCGCCTCCACCTGAGCCACCGCCAGGCCCGTTGTTGCCGTCGAACATGTTAGAATTCTTGAAAGCCTTCATGATCGCGCAATCTTTCCATAGGTGAGTGGCTGGCCTTTCCCGAGTGCC
This sequence comes from Triticum aestivum, assembly GCF_018294505.1. Lineage (NCBI taxonomy): Eukaryota > Viridiplantae > Streptophyta > Magnoliopsida > Poales > Poaceae > Triticum > Triticum aestivum. The sequence continues at coordinate 38,204,172 of NC_057808.1, read as the reverse complement.
ATGTCTTGGATAGGGCTCATTGAGCAATTGCTCAAGAGTAGGACCTGACCCACCAGACCGAGGGGGCGGCCTCCCCTTGCGTCGTTGATTGTTACCCTGTGAATTGGTGTTAGCCACAAAATCCGTGTTACTATCGGCCTTACGTTTATTGCCTCCCTGACTTGCCGGGTTATGCTAGTGACCCTTTCCTTTGCCATTCTTCTTTCCCTTCCCTGTCTTCTCTTCATCAGACTCGGGATCCTTGGTACTATCAGAATCGGCGTATTCGACTAGAGCCGCCATCAGCTGGCCCATGTCATTACAATCACGCTTGAGCCGCCCCAGCTTCTATTTTAGAGGTTCAAATCGGCAGTTTTTCTCCAACATTAAGACCGCAGAGCCAACATCCATCTTATCAGATGAATGTATTATCTCCTTGACCCGGCGCACCCAATGGGTCGTGGATTCACCTTCCTCTTGCTTGCAATTACTCAAACCTACAATTGACATGGGCTGCTTGCATGTGTCCTTGAAGTTTTGAATAAACCGGGCTTTTAACTCTGCCCATGAACCAATTGAGTTAGGCGGAAGCCCCTTCAGCCAAGTGCGGGCCGTTCCATCCAACATCATGGTGAAGTACTTGGCCATTGCCGCATCACTGACCTCCAACAATTCCATGGCCATCTCATAGCTTTCAATCCACGCCCCGGGTTGTAAATCGGCTGTGTAATTCGGCACCTTCCGAGGTCCCTTAAAATCCTTGGGCAAACGCTCATTTCGCAGAGCCGGCACTAAACAAGGAACGCCACCGGTTCTTGTGGCCACGCCTGCCTCAATAGAGGTCGTTGGATAATCTGGGAAGGTTTGGTGAGCCGCCTGCTGAGCCGCCCGCTCATCCTCTTGACGTATCCTGTCCTATACCGGATTATACCCACCTGGCTGGTTACGGCACTGGGCATTGCTTGACAAGGCCTCCGAATCCATATGTCTACTGTAACTCGGGCTCCGGCTTGGGCGAGGAGTCGAATGAATCCTATCTCGACTATAGGAATAAGCCTCCTGCTGCGCCAGAGCCGTCTGAAGAAGTTCTCTGACCCTTCGCGTCTCAACTGCTGTTGGAGAGTCGCCATCCACTGGGAGAGCCGCCAGACGCGCCGATGGTGTTGGAAAAATGATCCGGTGGTGTTGGTACGCAGCGAGGCGGGGCAGTATTCACGTGAGGAGGTTCCATCACTCGGGGCTGAACCGGCGCCCCCGCTCCGGGTGTTATGAACCGGTTTGCCTCCGGCGGGTTACTAGGGCCGGCTCCGGGTGTGCAGAAGAGATTCCGAGGATCATAAACCGGAGGCAGACGGGATTGAGCCTTCTGGTGCCTCCTCCTCATCACCTCGTTGGACGCGTTCAGATTCATCGTAAGCTGGAAAGCCTCTGACTGGATCTGCTGAGCTCGAGCATCCAAAGCCGCCCGTTCTGCGGCCAATCTGGTGTCCTCAGCAGCTAGGGCCTCTTTGGCTCGGGCTATCTCCTCACATATCCGTGCTACCTCTGCATCATGCTCAGCCTGATCCGCCGGAGTAACTGTGGTGGTTAACAGGGCCGTCAATCTGTCCATGAGATCAATCAGCACCTGAGCCGGCGGGCGCACAAGGCCTCCTGCCCCGGCTGCTCCTGACCCGAAGGTTATTGCTGCCGCAGCCGTAGAGTTTTGACCGGGTTGAGTGCCAGCCATTAAGATCCCTACTCTGCTCGGCGGCTCAAAGGGGTCTGGAATACTGCTGCCATCGGAACAGCCCCCAATCCCGCCGTCTTGTAATTGATACAACGAATCCGTCTCACCAGTGGACGACTCACCATCAGAGTAGACGGCCGTCTCACCGCCATCCACGGATCCTTCAGAAAGTTCCCCTCCATGGATGCAACCCACGAAGGCATGCTTCATGGCGGGCTGAGCTCGGGCAGGTCTCGCACGCTGAGCCGTCTCGATGATGTCGGTGCAGATGTCCGGCTCAGGGCTCGGCTCGCCAATCCGGCCGATGAAGACGTGGATTCCGCTGAAGGGGACCCGGTACCCGTACTCAATTGAGCTACCGTCGGGACCCCAGCTGGCGTCGTTGATGTAGAGCTTGCCGCGACAACTCTTGGTCATCCGGCCCACAACATATCCCTTGAGCCCTTCGAAGCTGCCCTTCAAGAACTCAAATCCACCGTGCGCTGGCCCCACGGTGGGCGCCAACTGTTGTGGAATTGTCACGGCAGATGTCCTCGTGAAAGGACTTAGTCCTGGAGCCATCGCAACTAGGAAGCTTAAAGGGGTTAAAGCAGGACAAAGGACACGAGGGTTTATACTGGTTCGGCCCCTTGCGGTGAAGGTGAAAGCCTAATCCAGTTGAGGTGGAATTGCTAGGGTTTCGATGACCAGGGAGCGAATCCGCTATGCCCGGCTCTCGATTTGATGTTACTTACCCTAAACCGCCGCCGGGTCGTCCCTTTATATACAGAGGTCGACGCGCAGCGGCTCATAGAGTCCCGGCCGGCTCATAAACAGTGTCCGGCTCGGTGACCAGTTAATCTTGCCTTACAATACAAGTTATGCCCTTATGGCGGTTTATTACTACAGGCCTTAAGTCGCCCTTGCGCCTTGGGCCCTTAACTGAACCGCCATCTTCAAGCTTGATATTGGGCTTCATATGATGAATCGCCATAGCGTAACCCGGCCCCTCCTGGGCGGGTTACACTAGTAGCTATATCCCCAACACTCCCGACCGATCGTCTCGGCCCTGCCAGCTGGTTCCCGCCAGCGTCACTCGCCTCCCGCGTGCGCGCCCCCGCGCCGGTCGTCACGTACGCGCTCGCTCCTAGCCGTTGTAGGCCGTCCGCGTTGTGCGACCCATCCAGCTGCATCGCGCGCCCAAGTCGCTGCCGCCCCATAGCTTCGCTGCAGGCCCCGCACGCCACTCACCCGCAGGAATTTCCACGCCGGATCGCGCGCCTCGCCAGCACCGCTGCTTTTTCTCCATTGCCAACACAATCAGCTGCAGCTTCAGGCAACATGACGCCGCGTCACATGCATGTGCATGCATCAAGGAGCTCTGGATCTTCTAAGCCCACGAGCACCAGATTCAGTACTCCACCGGCCACACCTACGGCATATAGCCCTGCTTCAGGAACTGCCATCCCGCCGCCGGTGCCCTACGGCGCGGCCCCGCACTAGCTAGTAGAAAATGGAGCTTTATTACCGGTTCGTATGGGCCTTTAGTGCCGGTTCTGCAACCGGCACTAAAGGGTGGAGACTAAAGACCCCCCCCTTTAGTATCGGTTCGGCACGAACCGCCACTAAAGGCCCACCACGTGGCGTGAGCTCGCGCCGTGGTATGGGGGACCTTTAGTACCGGTTGGTAACACCAACCGGTACTGAAGGTTTTTTTCTGAATATTTTTAAAAAAAAATTTGGAAAAAAATTGATTTTTTATTTTTAATTTTCTGGATTATTTGATGATTTAGTCTCTAATCACCCCTCTTAACTGCTCAAGTGTGGATCACTCATTCCAAATCGTCTAACTTCCTGGCTGGTCACCCATCCTCTCACTACCCCAGCCTGAGCACTTAACTTCAGAGTTCTATTCCCCCTACTTTCCAAGTCTGCACTTGTTGTTTTCCTGACAAATGTAAGCTGTCAATCCTATTAACCCTCAGGAGTTTAGCTTGAGCATTAGGTCACACGTTTCATCGTTTGAGTTTGAAACTATTATTCTAAAAAAACAGTAATTATTTACTAACACTAATATTTTTTGAATAAGTAGTTTGACCATAGTTTGACCACAATTTGACCACAGTTTAACCATAGTTGGACCAGATTTGACCAAAATTCAAAAAACTAAAATAATTATTTAGTAACACTAATATTCTTGAATAATTATTTAGTAACACTAATATTTCTTGAATAAGTAGTTTGACCATAGTTTGACCAAAATTAAAAAAAACTGAAATTTGAGCATATCTTTTTTTCCTTTTAGAATTTGAGGATTCTAAAAATTTGCAAACAGGCTGTAGGCGGTGAAAATCGGATGGGGATTTTCGTGCTGAACATTTTGATATATTATACGTTTTTTTTCCGACCTCGTATGCAAAAGTTATAACCGTTTTACATTTTCCCTACACTTTTTGCAAAACAAGTCCAAATTTACGTTTTTTAATTTTCCTAACTAGTAGATGTAGTAATATAACTACGTCTCCAAGAATTTTTTTGATTTTTTTTATCATTTTCTTTTGTATTTCTCAAAATTGAAATGGCGATAAAGGGGGGTAGAGTTTGAAAATTGCCCTATAGTCCCGGT
>NC_057808.1:37890713-37899294 GCF_018294505.1 Triticum aestivum | reverse complement strand
GGGGGAGTTTGGTGCATGGTCGGTTTCTCCAAGTGCAGTCCCACGTGTCAGTGAAGAGGCAAGCCGAAGCGCGTTCCGTTTGCATGAGCCGTGTGCAGGACCGAACGTGTGTGGGGTGTAATGCGACCGCGACAGGAGTGCTGTGAGTGTACCGCCTTTTTTCCTTTTAAACTAGGTGCTTCGCCCCCTCAAATTTTTTTTGTTGCTTCGTGAGATCCATCGATACTACTACTAGTAATCCGGTAATCCCGATTAAAACGACGCGGCCAGGTCTTTTCCCGCGCGATATGATGGGAGGTTGGCTTAGTTGGGTTTTTTTAGGACGAGTAATGGTACACCTACGTAATCCCAGTTACGTAATTAACCTAATGTGAAACGTGTGAGCTGTTGATTGTAGATTGGGGGGAGGGAGGGGCCCACCACCATGAAAATCAGCGGAGGAGAGAGAGAGGCAATTTACGTTAACCCTTCCGTAGGTTCCCGTAGATGTAGAAAGATGTGAAATGTGTGAATGTGTAGTGGACGTACTATTGGAGTGCCTAAGATAATTTGTGTATGTATAGACCCTATGTGTTTATTTGACTTCTCATGTTAGATTTGTCTCAGTTCAATAAAAAGCAGAGTTGGTGATGATGGTGTGCCTGTCATCCTGCAATATAGGCCGTCCGATCTATATGTAACGGATAGGAAGGAAACTATGACAATTTACCCGCACTCCTCTCCACATTTGCAGATAAGGCTTTCCCTCGTTCATCCTTTTCTCCCACAAGATCTTGATCTTCTGTGCAACGCACGGGCATCTTGCTAGTACTCCTACAATATGTATATTATTGTGAAAGTTCATATACACCGGTCGAGATTAATGCAAACACGACAGATTTTCATTACATTTCAAACTTTTATAGGACAGAAAAATAAAAGAAACCCAACCCTAAACCTATTCTACGGCGGCGACCGACGTCCTCCATCTGCGATCTCTATGTACGGGGGCGGGGTTCAAGACCCGTGAAGTGAAGGTGCCGTCTCCGGCGAGGAAGAGTAGAACACGGGATACGGACCGGCCAGTTGGCACACCATGCCCTGCCGCCTCCCATGCCCTACTCATCCTCGGAGGAGTCCCCGACCTCGGCGGTGCCGGACGTTGGACGGCGGCAAGTAGGATGCGTGGCTGACGGTGCTCCCGTCGTCGGCCACCAGCGTGGCCACAGCTTGTGCGGTCGCGTCCGCGTCCGGCTACGCCGCTATTGCGTCGCGAGATGCGACTTGAGCGAGGGCGGCGACCTCGAGCTTCATCCCCGAAGACAAGATCTCCCGCAGAGCGTTCGCACTTGCGGTCATGGTGGATGTGGTGCCAGGTAGGAGGGCGATGCGCTATGGTGTGGAGGTTAGCTGGGCGTTGTCGCTTTAAGTAGCGCATTCCGGTGAGGCCAAGCGTCCGGGTGCGTCATTAAGTCGCCGGAGTTGGTTCCTCGGGCACCGAGCCTCTTAACGGCGACATACGAATGGACGGCATGAATGCGGGCAGCTGGCGCCGGCTGGGAACGCACCGCACGACGGCGCGAGGGACGAGTGTTTTGGTGTGCCAGGGTAGTCAGCTGCGGTCGTGGCAACGTTGGAGATGCCCTTTGCTCACATGTGATCCCCGCATGTCATTGAAAAAGCAAGATGACCCGGCATGGTCTTAGGTCCAGAGGATGCAGTTGGCCGCGCTACACCACTCCGCGGACGCGTGGCGGCGCCCCGTGCATCCTCGACGAGCCGGGTGTTGGGGTGTGTTTGGATTGTGGCCAAAGTGCATCTTACCAAAATTTTGTTCATGACCCAAAGATTGGTCTTTGTTTGGATGGCTGCCATTTTTTGGCATGCCAATGAACTCCAGCCAACTCTAGTTCATTTTTCTTGCCAATGTCGGCCAAATCATGGGCAACCAATACCCCAACCAAAATTTTGGTCATGACCCAAAGATTGGTCTTTGTTTGGATGGTTGCCATTTCTTTGGCATGCCAATGAACTCTAGCCAACTCTAGTTCATTTTTCTTGCCAATGTCGGCCAAATCATGGGCAACCAATACCTCAACCAAAATTTTGGCTACCCAATGCTTTGATGGGGCAACCTTGGGCACAAACCAAACATACCGTTGGTCATGCCACAGCACTAATGCCACCCTCGGCACACTGAAACCGACTGTGTCTAGCGACGATATGAGCGTGTCGCTCACCGCGGTCGCCGTGTCCAGAGGCGGTGCTGGAGGTGCGCCCCGTTGTTGGCCCCAACGACCCACATGAACGGTTGTCGGTGGCGAGGAGGTCGTGGGCCAGCTCCTCCATTGGACTAGTCTGCGCTACGTCGTCCCGACGGGTGTGCCCCACATGTCGGTTTCCCTGTTTTCCCGGCCATATTCGAGCGTCAGTGCTCCGCGTTGCGCATTAGGCCTTTCACTATGTAGGCCAAGTGAGACAACTTATTGTTTATTTGAGCCGTTCAAGTATAATCATGTGGTGATTGCTTATTTCTCATTCCTCTCCAACCCTCTTCTCCATCGATCATGTCGCCCTCCAGTCGAGTCCATCCTCCCGCATGCCTCATTTGAACATTCCACCGAGTATCATTCGCATGTACCCACCCTAGTCCTCTTTCAATAGATCTCCGGACCCCCAGATGAAATCGAGAGGGAACGAGTGGGGGCACGTGATACCTAAGGCGGATTCAAAATTTTGAACCGGTGATCATAGCATCCGCAAATCATATATAAAGGGTATTCAATGTTCGTTTCGTTTTTGAACGTACAATATATTCCCCCTATCCTTTCTAGTTTACATATAAGTTTTATGTGTAGTCAAAGTATCTCTACTTCGATAAAAAAGGTATCAACATTCAACAACGCCCAATCAATATTGTTAGATTCGTATGTACTCCTAGATTTGTAATCGAGATGGTTTCCAATTTGACTATTGACAAGATTAATAGTACATGAGATGTATAATGTGAAAATTATATCATTGGAAACTTCTTTCACATACGAATTTGACCGTATGCTTTGTGTAAGTTGCATGTCATATATTATTACTCTAACATTTGGTCAAAGTTAGCCTCGAAAAACGCATTAGACCCTATATGCTTTGTGTAAGTTGCATGTCATATATTATTACTCTAACATTTGTGTAAGTTGCATGTCATATATTATTACTCTAACATTTGGTCAAAGTAGTATAGTGGAAGTGGATCCTCTGACGTAGGTATCCCTGCCTTACTCTCCCTTTCGGTCACTTACTGGCGGACCCCATGCTTGCTAGGCCCCGCATGTCAGTTACTCAATGGGTTCGGCCACGTCAGGGGATCCTCATCCGTAGTATACTCCCTCTGTTTTTATTTACTCCGCATAAAACGGAGGGAGTGGTGGTATAATAAATGACGCGGGCGGGGGAGGGGGAGGAACGTCGGTTTGCTCTCAACTGCGGTCCCACAAGCGAGCGAAAACGCAAGACGAAGCGCGTTCCATTCGGTGAGCGACGTGGAGGGTCCAGCGTGCCGGGCTGCAACGCGAACGCGACAAGAGCGATGTACAGTCAAAACCGATTGACCGGTCGTCACCGGAACCACTATTCACACCAGAACCTTCGCTGCTCGGCCTACGCCAGCCACTGCCCTAAAACCACACCAAATCTCCAGCCCATTCCCCCACCTTTCGATCCCCTAGCCCGCATCAAGCGTCCCCTAGTTCGCCGGAAAGCCATGGTGCGCCGCAAGATCACTTACTACAAGATGTTGACGCCAGAGCGCCACGCAGAAATCGCGGCGGCAGTCGGCGCCACAGACCTCCGTTCCCAAGCTCGCTTTGTGGCGGGCCAATCCCCGAGTTCTCTGGAGCCAAGCTACGAGGAGGAGGAAGCCGATCCAATGTTCATGGCGGAGGTCGCGGCGCAGAAGGCCCCCGATGGGTATGAGACGATGGACGTCGACTTCGTGCCGGCGTCCGAGTCCCCCATGGTGCAGGCGGACCAGCGGTTCAACATGGCGATACTAAAGGAGGTATGGAGGCAGAGGCTCAACTCAACGCGGAGCGCGCGCATGCCGCTGCCATCGAGGCTCTCCTGCAGGCGGAACCGGATGTCGTGGATGTGAACCGGGCGGCGGAGGCTCAACTTGAGGCGGAGCGCACGGATGCCGCTGCCATCGAGGCCCTCCTGGAGGTGGAACCAGACGTCCTGGACTTGAACCGGGCGGTAGAGGCTCGACTCGACGCAGAGCGCGCGGATGCCGCTCTCATCGATGCCCTCCTGCAGGCAGAACCGGACGTCCTGGACTTGAACCGGGCGGCGGAGGCTCGACTCGACGCGGAGCGCGCGGATGCCGCTGCCATCGAGGCCCTCCTGCAGGCGGAACCGGACGTCCTCGACTTGAACCGGGCTGTGCTCTCGTCCGTGCAGAGCGCCCGCACGCTCCGCTTGAACGAGTAGCTGGAGGCCGAGGACAACCACGGTGCGGAGACACACGTCGACAGCGACGGCTGGTTCGCGTCGGCAGCCAAAGACGACGAGGCCATCTCTTTCCGCGAGCAGTGATAGTTTTTCTTTATGTTGTTGTTTTTATGGATCTTTTGCTGTGTAAAAACATATATTTGTTGTGCAAGTCGCCTGACTTGGGTTAGTCTACCATTTCAGGCGGTTGGATGAATATCCTATGTCTCCTAACCCTTCTTTCCTTCTTCCTCACCTCTTCTTCTTCCCCAACAGACGACCGCACGGGCCGTACGGATACTCCCCAACATGCGGTTGGATAAACATACTCTATGAACGAAAATTATGTGTCAGCGATAGGATGGCTGAGTTTGGTTTGTTCACATGCGACAGCACGTGTCAGTGAGGGTGCGTTCCCTTGGTTGGGTTTGCGGCGTGCAGGAGCGACTGTGTGAGGGTGCGGTGCGACCGCGGCGTGCAGGAGCGACCGTGTGAGGGTGCGGTGCGACCGCGACAGCCGTGCGCAAGTGTACCTCCTTCTCATTTTGAAAACTTTAGGCAAGCTTGGCAAAAATGTGTGGCGAAGTTTGGCAATGCAAGGCCTAGACCCAAACAGGATAAGTACGTACGTACTAGGAGTACTAGTGTTAAAAAAGAAAGGCGGGGTTTTCCTTCGCGGGATTTAATCGATACAAATCCTCGTTTCACGTGTCAATTAATGCGTATTTTTTTCTCCAAAGACCAAAGAGCTAACCATCTCACTCTTCATCGCTTGATTAATGCAGCGCCATGCAAACCAACCTTCTCACTTCCGCATGCATGCAGGGGATATTAATGTCCTTGGTTGCTAACCCCATCAATTTTGCCTTGATTAGTGTTAGTGGCCCTTTGCAAATTGTAATTTTGATATACTGGCCTTGTGTACAAAAAAATGGAGGTAGTAACTATATTTGACTTCCTTCCCCATTGCGGTGATGTCGACGATATCTTTTTTTGGGTGGTTTGGCGAAGTGCGTTCGACGGAGAACACCATTGAGGGAGACCACGGTAAGTCGTTCGCAAGTGCCGCCTGCAAGCCGAGACAACCGCCTCATTTGCATCCAGGAAGTCCTTTACTAGTACTACTAGGAGTACTAGTGCGGTGAGATGGTTTCTCGAAGAAGACAATGGAGAAGCAGAGTCAGCGAAGAGTGAAATGATGGTTGCTTCGTCCGTGCTTTTGTGATTTGACGCCTCACTGCTTTGTGATTTGTGATAGAAGGGACAGGGGAGTAGACTCTGTGCTCTATACTGTACTACATGCGTCCAAGCATGGGAGAAAGAGGAGAGACGTTGCATTTTTCTATTCCTTCAATCAATCAATCAGGGAGCTTCGGTTCCATCATTTTGGCTTTGGCAACACCGTCCACAATGGTTCCCACGATGCCAAAAGCTATTTTCACATTTGGCTACACATTGTGGATGCTCTTAACCGTACCACTTGGTTTTGCTCCTGTGTGATATCTATACAAATCTCAATTATATTGATCTAAAAAATTATAGAATCAAGATTAGTAAAAAGGAGGTGATTTTGCCGCGCGGATGGCGGGGGAGGTTACTTATTTGAGAAATGCTACATCCACATAATGGTTTACGTAAAGTTACGAACTGATGTGATGTGGGACTATTTGATTGGATTAAAGGAGAGGATTAGGCCCACCCCACCTGAAAATCAGGGGGGCATATATAGATTAGATGGAAAGTATACGTAGCAGCTACGTAGCCCTTTGTAAGTCTAGGATTAGGCTTCTTATTTTTGGAGGACGTTGTCCTAGCGGTTTGATAACATGCGGTCCCACGTGTCAGTGCTTTACCAAGCCGATCCGCGTCCCACATGAGGCAGAACAACGACAGAAGCAACATGTGGTTAAGTTGAAGAAGATGAGGGAGAAGCGGATTCAGCAACGAGTGAAATGATGGTTGCTTCGTCCCTCCAACTTAACTGCGGGAAAGGTGCATCCTGTGATTTGACGCCTCATTGCTCATTACTGCGCCGGAGCCATGACTGGGGTGCTTCACCCCGGCTGCTCTGCACTGTATTCCGGTATGGCACGTGGACCCGGTAGCTTGATGTCCCACATGTCGGCGAAAGGGACTAGAAGATTTATGAAAGCGAGCGCTCCACTCTTACGACGGAGGAGTAGACGACACGACGGCCTAGTGAACTGTCACTTGTAGTACTGTATAGTACTATAGTTTTGCTGTTTCGCACGATCCATCGATACGAACCCGATTAAACAGGAAAGGGCGGGATTTTTCCCGCGCGGTAGATGATACTGGCCATACATTTCAAAGGCAATTTTAATGTATGCAAACTGAATAATTATAAGTAACAATATGATATCTAGTAAAACTAAAAACACATATGATTTATTGTGTTAAAGTGTAGTAGTAGTGCTGTATTGCATAGTTGTTAGATGTAACATGCGAGAACGTGTAGAGATGTAGTTTTGGAGGGCCTACAGAGAGAAAAGCGTAATACGGTCACCGAACTTCAGAATAAGCTGATTACGGTCACTATATACGTTTTGCGGTGATTATACGGTCACTTGCTGACAGTTCAGCATCGGATTGCACTCTGTTGACCGGCCAAATAGTCTGCGTGGCGCCATGTTGACTAGTTAAATTGACCACGTTCCTTGTGGGTCCCACCTGTAAGTTCGCATAGGCAAAAGGTCAGATAAACACAAATTTACGTAGGCACGACAAGGCTCCAACCCGTGCGCAGGAATCACCTGGTTGTGTATGTGTCTGTCAGGGCCTGATGTGTGCGCATGCACGTGTAGGTTGAGCACTTGAGCGTGAGAGTGTGTGTTGGTCGTGTGGTGTACTGGTGTGTGCATGCATGTGTGCGTGTGTGCGTGTGAGTGTTGCGTGCGTGCGTGTGAGTGTTGCGTGCGTGCGTGGCTGCGTGTGTACGTGTGAGTGTTGCGTGCGTGCGTGGGTGCATGTGTTTGTGTGAGTGTTGCGTGGATGCAGTTCGTGTGCATGCGTGCGTGTGTGTATAATCACCACACCAGCTCCTGTGTGTTAAAACAGACGGCTCAGCATACCAATACAAGGCCACCTTGTCCGCTGTGCCCGCGGTCATGACTTCGAACCACCATCCAAATATTTTTTTGTCGTTTGTTTTCATTCTTACTAGCAAGATGCCCGTGCGTTGCACGTAACATAAAGATGCATTTTTATGACTTGTTTATCTTGTGAGAGAAAAGGATGAACGAGGGAAGGCCTTATTTGCAAATGTGGAGAGGTGTGTGGGTACCTTTTTGCAAAATTGCTATAGTTTCTTTCCTATCCGTCAGATATAAATCGAACGGCCTATATTGCAGGATGGCAGGCACACCATCATCACCAACTCTATTTTTTATAAGAGTGTATTTTATAAGAGTGTAGATGTAGAGTAGATACAAGTCGACAGGTGGGCACGATGGTAGTGAGATAATGTGATGCAACACTAGAGGTGCCACGTGGAGCGTTTAACTGGTCAACTAGTCATGTCATGAGCAAATACAGAGTTGTACAGTGAGCCCGTGACTGTATAATAACCACTAAACGTAAATGGTGACCGTAATGAGTGGATTCTGAAGTCCAATGTATGTATCGTGCTTTCGCTTCAAATACAATGATCGTCATTGCATATATCGCGAGAGAAAGATGAAACATGCGTGAATTTTCTGGAGGCTTACTTTTAGAGGACCTGGAGATAGTTTTGTGTGCATACGTGAAAGGGGCGTACAGGGGGGGTATGCAATGGAGAGAGAGATGCTCTTCGTTTCTCTTTATTATGACTAACTTTGTATATAGTATAAAAATACACTAATTCACAGTGCGGAATAAATATCATTGTGGGCACCATGCAATGCAAATTAGCGCTCGTACTCCTCCATATAACTTTGTAATGTTGTATATATGTAGAAACTCTAAAATATTTTTTTGTCCACACTTTATTCAAAAGGAATGTTGTATGCGAAATAAACGTGAAGAGAGGGCTTTTTAGATCAATGGGGTACGTGATGTAACATGTGTGAATGTGTAGTTGATGCATTTGGCGGGGCCTAGAGAGGTATGTGTGTGTATTACG
>NC_057808.1:37878693-37890307 GCF_018294505.1 Triticum aestivum | reverse complement strand
ATAGCACGAGAAATGAGAGTGGTCTAGAGAGAGAGAGACGAATATGACGTCACGACAAGAGATTCCATTCCCTTGAGTGTGTATATGCAAGGGGGGAGGGAGGCACCAGGAGAAATTTTCTGTGTGTGTGGTGTTTGTGTTGGTATGTGTGGGTGTGAGAAGATAATGAGACGTGGGGGCAGAGGGTATGTCACCGCGTGAGGTCCGGTTGGTCGAGGTGAGGTCCTTCGTTCGGTTCCGACCTGCGCCACATTGGTCGGCCCGTGACGCATTTAGGAAGACCCATGGATGACTAGTCGTACAAGACAAAGATAGCAGAATTGTGAAGGACTCTATGTCCACTGACAAAGCCGGCTAGGATTTGTAACCCTAGGTTCTCGGACTAAGGTAACCCCTTTATCTCTGATATTACTATTCATCCAACCTAACTTTAAGGGGCATCCTACAGAATGCTCTGCTAGAATCATACTCGTCGATTCGGAAGAGAGGTGTGAGACAATGCGTGAGAGACAGGCGTAAAGATAATGTGCGTACATGAGACACGTAGGCAGGTCCATGTATATAGCAAGGGTCGATGAGGATTGTGCGTGTGTATGTTTGCGAGAGGAAGAGTGCTTGTGATAAAGGTTAGTGAAAACATTTGTAAATGGTTACGAGAGGGAGGGAGGGTTATATCTAGAGCATGTGTGCGAGAAAGACACCTCGGGAGAGAGTGTGTGAGCATGTGTGAGAGACCACCGATGGAGAGTGAAACTACACGTAAAAGACTGCTCTACACATTGATTAAAGATATAAATTGTATCCAAATATTAGGATGGGATCATGATATTTGCAATTCGCGTAAGGAGTGGTCATTGATCCATCAGACATCTAGATTCTATCAAATTTGAGCATGTCTATGTTATTATTCGACACAATTGATCCACATAGTTAGTATTTTGAACTCCAGACAATGCATCGCTTTAGCAATTGAATATAAACGTGAGTATAGTTCATGTTGTGTGTGTAAAGCACATTATACTTACAAAAGTTACACAATGGACATTATAAATAGCTACCTATGAACTAGCATACATTTGAATTCAACTTAAGGTGGTTTAAAAAAATCGAATTCAACATGAAGTCCATTCAATTATTTGAATTTGATATCATGGCATTTGTAAACCATACCTAAATTATGGGGGCACCAATCTTTGCTCTGATTTTGTACATAATAGCATATGTAGTCGTGTACAAAATATATTCAAATTTAGCTCCTCCATTCCAAAATAATCGTAGTTATAGGATTTTCAAGTGTCAAAAATTCAAAAAGAAGCGGATAATTTAATGAGGTTTTCAAACATACAAGGTCAAATATAACGTTGTCTATTTAGGTCAATCCTCATAGTTCAAGAGTACTCTAAATGTGAATGCTTGTGTTTCAAAATTTCGAACGAAGCGCCAAAAGAGCCTCTACTCGCCTGAAACCGCGTGAGACCAATGTTTGGTAGTATAAGGAAATTACTTTTCTAATAACTCCGACCCTTGAAACCTACCGGCCCGACGTCCAAAGGTCTAAACCGGGGTAGGTTTGTAGCTTCATCTAGACGCCACACAACCGCATCCGAAAAACATCCATACACAATGGCCGCCTAAGCACACATGCGCACGGCTGAAATCGCTCCCGCCCACTATTTGGGACACCTGGGATTACCATCCTACCCCCGACCCGCAGTAGGTCCAAAATTTAAGAGGGGGCAAAGTTTGTACTTTCCCCAAATTTCAAACAAGCGCGTCCCATCTTCTATTCAAAAAAGCCAAAAACAAGCGCGTCCCAAACCGAAACATGGTTCCCCCCACCCGTCCGATTCCCCATTCGTACTCCGTGGGTGCCAAAACTACCTCTCCAGCAGCCGCGAAACCCCGGCGTCCTCTGTCCGCCACCCCATCCCACCCATCAACCATCGCCCTCCTCCATCACACCGGAGCCGATACCCCGACATCGTCGTCCACCGCAACCTCAACCGCAACGCCCTCCACGGCTAGTAGTTGAAGCCGAGGCCGAGCCGTCCGTACCCGAGCCAGTTCAACCACGCCGTCCTGCGCCTCACCGCTGCCGCTCCAACTTCGCCACCCTCCACCGCACCGGAGTTGTTCCTGCTACGCCGTCCTTCGCCGCCTCGGATCTGCTTCCCCTCCGCCGACATACGGCCATGGCAACATAGTCCACAATTTGGCCATGGGTTCGTCCAAGCCTGCACCCTCCAGAACATCGGTTTCCCCGGTAAAAAGAAGAAGATCGGCGCGACATGTGGAGGTGACCACACCGGCAACCGAAAAAGGTACTCCTCTTCCCTTATTCGTGCAAATCTTACGTCTCTGCTTGCACGGTATTCATCCCACAGAAGACACTAGTTGACCGCTTCTTCTTGATACTAGATATTCCTAGTAACTCGCGATGCACAAGGTTTTTCCTCATATACTATTTCACCTTAGCTAGAGGTCCGTCGCCCCCCTGAATTTCAATTTCTGGCCAGTTGATTCCCAATTAACGGAAGCATTCCCCGGCGTAACAGGCGCTAGTACGCCTATTATGCCGGGGAAGCAGCGCCTTGGTGCTTATCTTAGGGGCATGTGCGGCCTAGAGCTACTGGCGCCTGATCTGGAGGTCGGCCGGGATTAAAGGGATGGCCTGGGGGCGCTGCCAAGCATGGCGGTGGTGTGAGGTCGATGGGAGGGTGGGGCGGCAGAGGCAGGGGTCTGGGCCGGTGGTCGCTGGCGGTTCGAGAAAGATCGTCCACAGTGACTGGCGGGAGGTAGATGAAGGCCATCTGCCCGTTCCTTATAGATCGGATGGTTCATTAAAAAAATTGACTAACCTATTTATTTTCAGTCGACTGTTATCTTAGATATGACCACATGTGGTGGTGTGCTGGAGGAGTACCTGCATTTCCTGTGCTCATATATTACAAAATCATACGGAGTAGAATCTAAATTTTTTTTGCCATGCAATGTTGTTGAGCTATCATATGTCTCCTGTCATTTATTTTTCAGCCACCTGCTATCTGCTACTTTTACTGTGCACTAGTTCTGCACACACTTCACCCTTACTCTCACTATTGTGTTTTTATGCAAGGGTATTTCAGACTCTGCTGCCATGAGAGAAGCCAAAAAGAAAAGAGAGAAGTCGCTCCAGCTTCGTGTGCGGTTAGGCAAGACACGTTACAGCGCTATAAAGCGTGCAGTGTCAGCAGATGGAGATGGTAAACGTAGCTCTGGAGTTGATGACCTTGCTCGCAATGAACCACCATCCCAGGTGCTTGCTTTAACTTTGCGGTGTCATATGTGGTTGCATGTTCCATGTGGTGTCTAGCTTGTATTCGAAAGGCCGAAGTCGGTAAGATAAGGAAAGATATTTTTTTACATGAACCACCATCCCGTGAGCACCAGAAGACAAATAGCTAGTCAGGGCACTGGCCGAGCCAGTGACAAGCCCAGCAAAGATAGGCATCACCTAGAAGCCAACTAAAAATCTGCGATGGTGGCGAAGCTTCCCGCCTCCCACTAGGCTCTCAGGTCCTAGATGATCATGCTCACCACTCCAGCCAGATGTCTAGCTTGTATTGCTTCCAATTTGGTTAAATTGCATCTGCTTAGCTTACACATTATACCTTTGAATATGACATGCCTTTCTGTTTTTGGTACATACTAGTACATCTGTGTATTAACCATGTTCTTACATCAAACTAATGTTCTTGTGTATCCCTCATCAATCACTTATGATGAGGCAGGCAGGCAAGGGGTCTACTCCTCATTTAAAGAATGCAGCGTCAGCCTCCCGACATGATTCTCAAGAAACAAAAATGCTAGATGAAGATAGTGAACGTAGCTCTGTAGTTGATTACAGCATTTCCCCTACACTAGCATCGCAGGTGCTTGCTCTAACTTGGCAGCGTGATATGTGGTTGCATGTTGCACATGGTATCTAGATTGTAATTCTTCCAATCTGGTTAAACTGCATGTGCTAGTCTACTTAGCTTATACATTATACCTGTTAATGTGACATGCCTTCCTGTATTTAGTACATCTGTCTATTAAGCATGTCCTTACATAAAACTATTGTTTTTTTGTATCCCGCATCAATCAACATGACGACACACCTTTAGTATATGCAGTGCGATATTAATTGCATCTTTCATATGATTTATAGCATGCGCTGCTTCTAATTTGTTGAAATTCCATTTATGATGGGACACTTTTAACTTGGCAGAGTCATATTGGTTGCATCTTTCATGTGGTGTCAAGCTTGCATTGCTTCTTATTTGCTGGAATGGTTTCTGCTTAGTTTACACAAACAGTTGTGAACATGCCATGCCGTCCTGTTTTTCGTACATATTCCATCCTGGTATCATGTGTTTGCCTTACATCAAAGTAGTGATTGTCAGTATCATGCATGAATGAGTTCTGAAGAGAGAATTCTATTGCTTTTTCTTGTCGGTTTTACTTGACAATTCAAAATCAATAAAGCGGAAGGAAGTTAGCAAGGCAGCGGATAAAGGTGCTCCTTCCGAACGGAGGGCCTCAACAGTTTCTACTCCTCCACACCCCCAAGATGATTTCCAAGACAACACATGCATAGACACTCAACAAAGCTGTGTTTATGATGAGCACGTCTCCCCTAGTGCAGCATCACTGGTGCTCCCTCTAACTTGGCACTGTTATATGTGGTTGCATGTTATGTGTGATGTCTAGCTTGTATTGCTTCTAATTTTGTTGAATTCCATCTACTTACTTTACACATTATACTTGAATAAGACACGTGTTCCTGTTTCTAGAACATACAATATCTGTCTATCACACCATGTTCTTACATCAAATTACTACTGTTGTGTAACCTGCAACAATCACTTATCATAAGACACGTTTGACTTCGGAGTGTGATATAGGTTACATCTCACATTCTTTTTTAGCTTGTACTACTAATTTGTTGAAATGGCACTTATGACGAGACAGTTTTAACTTGGTAGAGTGATATTCGTTGCATCTTTCATATGGTGTCTAGCTTTCATTGCTTCTAATTTGTTGAAATGCCTTCTCCTTAGTTTACACATCATAAGCTGTGAATATGCAATGCTGTGAATATGCAATGGCACTAATGACGAGAGACCTCTAACATGGTAGTGTGATGTTGTTTGCATCTTGCATATGATTTATTTCTTGTACTGCTTCACATTTGTTTAAACGCCATTTATGATGAGACATTGTTAACTTGGCAGAGCGATATTTGTAGCATCTTTCATATGGTATCTACCTTCCATTGTATTGGTTCTAATTTGGTGAAATGTCTTCTTCTTAGTTTACACATCATAGTTCTGGTTATCTCTTCCGTCCTGTTTTTCATACATATTACATCCTCCTATCATGTGGTTGTCTAACATCAAAGTTCAGTTCGTCTGCATCACACATCAATTTGTTCTGAAGAACTAAATTGTTATTCGTTTTTCTCGTCGACTTGACTTAACATGGCACAGAGAAAGAGGAAGAAACACAGAATGGCAGGGAATGAGAAGCGGATGAATCCTGCAGATTCTGCTGGTACTGATGGTGCAATAGAAGGTCAATGTCCAGCGGAAAATACTACAAACACGGCATCCCATGCTACACGAGTTGCAAAAAAGCCAAACAGAAACAAATAGCTGCCACCAAACAAGCAGAGACAGCCCTAGTTCTTGCAACACCTACCACACTACTGCCAGCTGCACGACTTACTCGTGCGTCAACTGAGCTAGCAGCACGTTCCCAAGCTCCCTTGCCACCTGACACTACTTCCCAAGCACTCTTGACACAAGACGAGTTGGCAATATCAGATGAACCTTGTGAGCTTCAACAGCAGCAGGTAGTTGCTGGAGTCAAGTTACAGTTGCATGATTCTTTATATGTAGTCTCACAGTTTGATGTACACTAACACTTCCTATGTTCGTTGTTGGACTAGCACCTAGGCGCAAGAGGAAACAAACATCAGGGATAATGCTCGATAGGTTAACTAAATCTAGAGGAGGAAGAATGGAGATCCGTTTTGAGGCAGGTTTAAAAAGGCCACGTGATGCTACAGAGTCAGCCAAGTTAGTATCAGAGGCAGCGGTTGCCGTTAGGTGTCATGTACGTATCCTCCCAACATGGATTCAGTACAGGAATGACAAAGACGAAACCCAGTTCAACACCTTCCTCGACCATTTATCTGTAAGTATGGTTATGTATGGAAACTAGTAATATCGTCTTGCTCTGTCCCATACTTTCTAGGTTGCTGATAATGAGACTCCCATAATTTTCAACAGATGAGGTTCAAGTTGGATAGCCAAGATGATGCAACCAGACAAGCTTGCACCCATGTTTTCAAGTCTGCTCTGCGACAATATCGGTATAACTTGAGGAAAACTCACTTTGAAGGCAAGGCTAACAGTGAACTTTACCAAACATCTCCAGTGGAAAATATATTGGATGAAGACTGGAGGGGCCTTGTTAAACACTGGTCTGATCCGAAGTATCAGGTACATTATATATATGTGATCAGATCACATGTTGAAGTCCTATTTACGCATGTGCCACACAAATCTATCTTCTTGTAGGTGAATTGTTCAAAGAACAAGGCCAACCGTACGAAAGTGAAATTCCAACAGACGACAGGATCTCGTAGCTATATTGCACACTATGAGGCTCTTGTAATTAGATGCTGTTTCACTCTTTTCGCTGTACCATATTATCAGATCTATATTGACTTGTTCGAAATGCAGAGGAAAGCCCGCAAGGACCAAAAAGTACCTGAACCAAATGCTATGGAAATCTTCAAGGACTGTCACACCAGCAAGAAGAAGGGCATGACACCACCAGTCAAAGCCGCTGTTGTAAGTCCTTAATCCTCATGCCTTTTAACTACTACTTACTCTGACTTGTGCCTTGAACTGCATGGTTTGCAGCCAATGCCTATTTCTCTTTTCAATTTTATACACAATTGTCTTAGCGTATCATTGCACCTTACAAGGTTTAAAAGAGAGGAGTGATGTTCCTTTGATCTTGACTCGTAATCTAGTTCCGTGCTGGACTTGCCCACACAATGTTACAATTGCCTGTTTGTCTGTTCTCAGTTGTTTTGTGATATGAATGATGTCATACTATGCTTACCGTATTATAAACTTCGTCTCTTTATCCTTAGCCCTCAATACAATGTGAAGAAATAGACAATACATTAGCGATGGTACATGGTCATATGTTTGGAACCTGGTTTTATTATGTACTTTGCAATAAAATACAACTAATATTTTACATGGGTTCACCAGAATAAGTTCTGTATATAGACCAAAGCTATTTTATTTGGTTTTGCTGCCTCCTTAATATCTTCTGTTCTGGTACTACTAATGTAAAACCTCAACTTTTCAGCAAGCTACGGAAAAATGGTGGAATCGCCACCTTCTGAAGGTGGCGAGGCAACTATAACTGCAATGTCAGCTCTTGCTGCAGTGGGTCAGTACTTGTCCACTAACAGTGCCAAAAGCACGTTCCTGCGTAATACTGGGTTGGTTGTTAAGGCAATATCGTCCAAACTGCCTCATGATCAAGATATGCAAGCTCAAAGCAATGTTGTATCTGCGCTCCAGACACAAGTCCATTCCCTAACAGAGACCCTTTGTGAAACAAGGAGAAACATTGCTCAATGTCGTCAAGATATGCATGGTTTTGAAACCAGACTATCAGACATTTGCTATGTTGTTCAGGAACCTAGGGGAAATGAAGGCGAGGGTTATGGTGCTCCATCGGACAATACAGCATGAAAACGTAACAGTTAGGTCAAATGAACTGAGCTTCTGAACTTCTGGTAGTGTATTTATCTGCTAGACTGTTAAGTTTTATGCCAACCTTCCTTTTGTTATATAGTTGTAATTTGTTTTGGTCCGATACAAAATTTATTCTTAACGTGCAGCCACCGGCTGAAGAAAACAGCAAGCCATTTTTGTATAGTGTAGGGTGTTCCCTATATTTGCACTGGTGGCGATCATTGATGCCGAGTGGATGTAATCTGTGCAATCGCCTTAATAGCCTAGCGTTAGTTTCGGCCTTATTTATTTCCTAGTCTTCTTTTTCACTGGTTTGCTAGTGGCCGCAACTACCATGGGCCATATACGGGCCGTAGGATCCATGGGTCTCCTACGGGCCGTCGATAAATGTGCATGTAATCGGTGGGCCTCGGGCCGTCGGATAAATGGGTCTACATGGGCCGTAATCGGGCGTAATTGGTATCGGCCCAGCACGGTAACAGGCCGTAGGACAGCAAAGGCTTAATTCTGTCACAGGCATAACAGGTCATTAATGAGCCAGAATATTGGACGGGCTGGAAACGGCGCAACGGGTTAACAGGCCAGAAACGGGCCGACTCTTGCCATGGGCCGAATTTGGCCCATTAGGGTAATAGGCCAGTAACGGGCCGACTCTTACCATGGGCCGAATTTGGCCCATTAGGGTAACAGGCCAGTAACGGGCCGACTCTTGCCATGGGCCGAATTTGGCCCATTAGGGGAACAGGCCAGTAATAGGCCGACTCTTGCCATGGGCCGAATTTGGCCCATTAGGGGAACAGGCCAGTAACGGGCCGGAAGTAATCGAGGGCCGAAAAGGAGCCCAAGAACGTATGGGCCGTCAATAGGCCGAAAGCTAACACGGGCTGGAAACGGCCCATGTAAATCACGGGCCGTTAACAGGTATAAAGAAAATTACTGTTCATTATGGGCTAGAGTCACCGTGGGCCTGTAAAGGGCCGAAAGATACGAAGGCCTCATATGGGCCGAAAGACGTCGTGGGCCATACATGGGCCGAAAGTGAAATGGGCTAGTGTTATATTCGACGGCCCACATGACGTTGTTGGGCCGATTTCCTTTAGGGCCTAATGGGCCGTGAGTTAACGGGCCGTAAAATGGGCTATTTGCGAAGAGACCGTTAATAGGCTTTTCATGGGCCAGCCCGTTAACTTTTGACTAAGTCAAGCGGGCCGGCTTTGTAAGCTAAATGGGCCAGTGGTGGGCCGTGGCACGTGTCGACATATCATAGGCGCCTATCTGACCCACTGACGAGTTGACACGTGTTTCGTCCGGCCAATAAGAATTTTACACGTGGAAATTTCCCATTGGTCGGAGCTGTTAACGGGTTATCGGATCCAAAACCCGACCCGATAGCTTAACGGCGTTCCGTTACGGTGGATGCCATGTGTCGGTCACCCTTGACGAAAGCACTTCTGTGACGCGCGATTTATCGTCATGGAAGTGGACACTTCCGTGATGATAATTTTGGTAATGTCATGGAACACTTCTACGACAGCACAGGTATGACTATCTTGATTCTGTCATAAAATCGTCATGGATGTACATGCATGACAAAAAACGCGACCTACTGTGACAAACACGTATCATCACGGAAGTTTATTTTTTTTGTAGTGATGACAAGGAAATTGTTGAGACAAAGGAGAGAATGAGCAAAGGAAAGGCCAAAGGTTTTCGTGAGGATGAGCACGACACCTTGTGGTTTGAGGACCGCATTTATGTGCCCAATAATGCAGAGATCAGGAAGTTGATACTACAGGAAGCTCATGACTCACCGTACTCGATACACCCCAGAAACACTAAGATGTATTTGGATTTGAAAGAGTGTTTCTGGTGGACTGGAATGAAGAAGGATATTGCCGAGTATGTAGCCGTATGTGATGTATGTCAGAGAGTGAAGGCAGAACATCAGAAGCCAGCAGGATTACTGCAGCCTATGCCGATACCCGAATGGAAGTGGGACAAACTTGACATGGATTTTATCACCGGATTACCCAGGACCCGATCGGATTATGATTCTATCTGGGTAGTAGTGGATCGCCTGACCAAAGTAGCTCACTTTATCCTAGTGAAAACCACCTATACCAGTGCGAAGTTGGCCAAGATATATATGACCAGGATCGTATGTCTGCACGGAGTTCCAAGGACCATCGTATCAGATAGAGGAACACAGTTTACTTCAAAGTTTTGGCACCAGCTGCACCAGACTTTGGGAACCAGGATAGAGTTCAGTATAGCTTTTCATCCACAGACAGATGGACAGACCGAGAGAGTCAATCAAATTCTGGAGGACATGTTGAGAGCTTGTGCGCTAGACTACGGGTCTAGTTGGGATGATAATTTGCCATACGTGGAGTTCTCATACAACAATAGCTACCAGGCCAGTTTGAAGATGGCACCGTTCGAAGCCCTGTATGGAAGAAGGTGCAGAACACCGTTGATGTGGGATGAAGTTGGAGACCGTCAGTTGTTTGGACCAGATTTGATCAAAGAGTCTGAAGAGAAGGTTAAGCGGATTCGAGATAGACTGAAGGTGGCTCAGTCCAGGCAGAAGAGTTATGCCGATTCAAAACGCAAGGAGGTAGTCTATGAGATCGGAGACAGAGCATATCTGCGAGTGTCGCCTCTACAGGAGTTAAACGTTTTGGAGTTAAGGGAAAGTTAGCCCCGAGATTTGTAGGACCATACCGAGTTTTGGAGCATATGGGAGAGGTTGCCTACAAGTTGGAATTACCCGAAGGATTGTCAGGAGTTCATCATGTGTTTCATGTTTCCCAGTTGAAGAAGTGCCATGCAGAGATGGCCGATATCCCTCTGAGAGATACAATGCCCGTGGAAGCAATTCAGTTGGATAGTGATTTGACATATGAGGAGAAACCTGTCAAGATTCTCGAGTTTGCCAGCCGAGTTACTCGCAGCAAAGTTATTAAGTTTTGCAAAGTTCAGTGGAGCCACCATACTGAGGATGAAGCCACCTGGGAACGAGAGGATGATCTACGGAAGGACCACCCACACCTATTTTCTAGCCAACCCGAATCTCGAGGGCGAGATTCATCTTAAGGGGGGTAGGTTTGTAACATCCCAAATTTTCAATTTGGAATGTTATATATAGGTCATTCATGCATATCATATTTTATTGCCTTTTTCGTTTGCGATCCTTGAAATTCTAAGAAACTCAAGGACCCACGGAGAGAGTTGGGGATTTCACTGTTTTTGTATTTGATTTTTATCAAATATCGAAACAAGGATCAATTTGGTTTTAATTGTTTTTCTCTCCGAAATTATTTCATGTTAGAAATATATGAGAGGAGATAATATGACTTCTCCAAAACAAATGAAATATTGGAGGAAAAATGTTAGAATCAAATAAATAATCTTTATTTGGATTTTATTTGAATTAGGAAAAATATGCATTTTTCAAAATTGAATTTTAGGGCCAAGAAAATGTTCACCCTGTTCTAAATATATTATTTAGACGGTGAAAATTTGATTTGGTATTTTTGGATTTTTATTTATTTTTCTAGGATTTTATCTTTGGCGGAATATGTTTAAAAAAAACTTCCACCGGACCGCACTGGGCCAAGGCCCAGCCGCCAGCCCGCGCCGCCTTCCCGTCCCGTGCCGGAGACGGACTCGCCGGAGGAGTCCGACGCCGCCTCCGCCTCGTCGCCCCCTGCCCCAAGCCACGCCCCCGGCCCCTTTTATGCCGCCCGCCCCGCCACCTCGACCCCCACCACCACCAGCCGCCGCCGCAAGCAGCCGCAGCCGCA